>NC_054058.1:49754723-50057753 GCF_017639655.2 Falco naumanni | reverse complement strand
AGTCTTCCAATACTCAGGAGAAAGGATTAGGTATTGCTGTTTCCAAATGGAAAGAACAGACATACACGCTTGCCTGTGAATGCAAGCTTTTACTTCATTATGACTCTACTAAAAGCAACAAAAAGACCAACCCTATGTTTTCCCTCCTCCTTAACCTTCATCTTTCTACATTTAAGGTAGTATTATATAATTACAAGATCATTTGTAATGATGCTTAGGGCCCCAATATTGAAAAAAAATAAAAAATAATGGAAATACTTAACACTGAGATTGTTCATATCCTAATACTGTAATTACACTTACGTGGTTTTAAAAGCTATGCAGGACTATGTACAAGATTAGAGGTATACCAACAAAGATCCTAAGCACAGAGTGATGCCTCAGAGCAGCTACAGTCAGAGCTGTCAAAACTCTTGTTCTCATTTACAGGCCAGAATTTAACAAATAAACAATTACATGTTTTATGTTGCATGGTTTTCAGTGATTTTACATGAGGGATCCATGACTGCAAACATATATACACATATGGACACCCTCAGGGGTCTGTATTGGAGCCAGTGCTGCTTAATATCTTAATCAATGACATAGTAGCATCAACTGCACCTTCAGCAAGTTTGCAGACACCACCAAACTGAGTGGTGCAGTTGACACACCTGAGGGACAGGATGCCATCCAGAGGGACCTGGAGAAGCTTGAGAAGTGGGCTCATGTGAACCTCATGAGGTCCAATGTCAAGTGCAAGGTCCCACACCTGGGTCGGGGCAACCCCCAGTATCAACACAGGCTGGGGGATGAAGGGACTGAGAGCAGCTCTGCTGAGAAGGACCTGGGGGTAACGGTGGATGAAAAACTGGTCATGAGCTGACAATGTGCACTTGCAGCCCAGGAAGCCAACCCTATCCTGGGCTGCAAAAAAAGAAGCATGGCCAGTAGGTTGAGGGAGGTGATTCTGCCCTTCTCCTCTGCTCTGGTGAGACCCCATCCAGAGCACTGCATCCAGCTCTGGAGTCCTCAGCAGAGGAAAGACACAGACCTGTTGGAGCGGGTCCAGAGGAGGGCCATGAAGATGATCAGAGGGATGGAATGCCTCTCCT
Organism: Falco naumanni; assembly: GCF_017639655.2. Taxonomy (NCBI): domain Eukaryota; kingdom Metazoa; phylum Chordata; class Aves; order Falconiformes; family Falconidae; genus Falco; species Falco naumanni. The sequence goes on along the minus strand of NC_054058.1, from coordinate 50,056,659 downwards.
ATGAGGAAAGGCTGAGAGAGTGTAACGGTTTAACCGCGGAACAGCAACTAAGTACCATGCAGCCACTCGCTCACTCCCCCTGCTCCCCCCTAGCAGGGTGGGGAGAAGAATCATGAAAAAAGGTAAAACTCAAGCACTGAGATAACAATTTATAATTGAAATAAAATAAAATAACATTATAATAATGATAATTAAAAGGAGAGGGAAGGGGAGAGCAATATAAATCCAAAAGGAAGGGGAAAAAAAACCAAAACACAATTACTCACCAGCCACTGCCCAATGCCCAGCCAGTCCCCGGGCAGCGATCAGCAGTCCCCAGCCAACTCCCCCCAGTTTCTATACTGAGCCTGACATTCTGTGGTATAGAGTATCCCTTTGGCTAGTTCCGGTCAGCTGTCCTGGCTGTGTCCCCTCCCAATTTCTTGTGCCCCTCCAGCCCTCTCACTTTGTAGCAAGGCCTGAGAAACTGAAAAGCCCTTGACTTAGTATAAACATTACCCAGCAACAACTAAAAACATCAGTGTGCCACCAACATTACTCTCACATCCCATCCAAAACACAGCACTGCACCAGCAACTAAGAAGATTAACTCAATCCCAGCTGAAACCAGACAGAGAGTTTGGGGTTGTTCAGCACGGAGAAGAGATGGCTCCGGGGAGACCTTATTGCAGCCTGCCAGTACTTCCAGGGGAATTATAGGAAAGATGCAGACAGATGGTTTTTGAGCAGGGCCTGTAGTGATAGGACAAGGGGTAATGCTTCTAAACTAAAGGAGGGTAGATTTAGACTAGATATAAGGAAAAGGTTTTTTACAATGAGTGTGGTGAAACACTGGAACAGGTTACCCAGAGAGATGGTAGATGCCCCGTCTCTGAAAACATTCAAGGTCAGGTTGGATGGGGCTCTGAGCAACATGGTGTAGTTGAAGATGCCCCTGCTCACTGCAGGAAGGTTGGACTAGCTGACTTTTAAAGGTATCTTCCAACTCTAAGTATTCCATGACTCCACATAACATACCTGTATGCACACCCCATACATATACTGGATATTGCATATATACATGTTTATTTTCCTGCAGAATTGAAGACCAGAATAGTAATTTTGTCAGTATTGGCTGGTGAACCCAGGCCTAAACAGGTTTTTGCTAGATGCATGACCTGTGGCAATTGGGAAGCATATCTGTTAAGGCTGCCCAAGTTTTAAAGTTGGTATAAACACAAATATGATAGCTATATTGCAAAGCATATAGGTAGCACACCTGCACTCATTATAGCCAGGGTAAGCAAGTGAATCCCAATGAACCCTACAGCACTCCTACTATATTTTGCATCACTAGTAGTAAAAACGCTGATGGACTCCAGAAAGCTTTGGTTTTCATTTTTAAACATGGAAAAATAAACAAAAACCATTCAAGACATCTTCTGTTTGTGGTCAGGCACTGACGTGGATCTTGGGAATTGCTACAGCATTTGCCCAAGTCCAAAACCACTATGTGCCTCTACCACAGGCAAGGCTAAGGGCAGCAGCTGACTGCACAGCCTTGAACATGAGCACCCCAGGGCCGCCTCTGAAAAATGACAGCAACTATTTAAAGGTGGGATAAATTGCATAGTCCCAACAACTGACAGGCCTTTCCAGGAACAACAGATCAACCCACCAGCCAGCGGGACTCTTCTATGTTGTACAACAACCCATAAATGGGGAGTAATTGCAGGCAAACCATATAGGTTAGATGCTGCAGGTACTGCCCCAGGAAATCCAGTGAAGTGTTCAGACATGGCAGGCTGATGGAGCAGAAGGGGAAGCAGCTGAGGTGATCAGGGAATTGGTCTTGCCTCACCACCATCAGTTCTCCCACCCTACTCTCCAAAAAGTTATTTTTGTTAAAACATATTCATTAACCCATTTCTTATCAATGGGTAAATCTGATTCATTGAGTGACTAAACAGCATAGCCTTGCCTCCTGGATTTTGGGGTGTCCAAACCCAAAGAGGTCAATTGTTTCATAATCTTCAAAGGACCCCTATGACCTGAAACTAACCCTTGTCATTGCCAGTAAGTGCTGGCCTACATTAGCTTTTCAGGTAATATGTGTAAATGAAAATGTTCAGCTTGATTCAGCATTAAAGCTATGATTAAGTGTTATTATCTGGATTTTCCATGCTCTTACAATATTTTCAAAATTCTAATCAGACATGAGCCAGTATTAAACAGCTGGATTAGAGATGTCTGCACCAGCCCAAGGAAACTTCCTGACAGGATCAACAAACAGCAATTAAGCATCATTAAACATCACCAGCAGCTAGCATTATTGAATAAACTAACTCAAAAAAGAGGAGGTAGGGAGGCATGATGCATTCTGGGCAAGTCATGATCTTGATAAATTACAGCCATGCACCAGGGACTGTAGATCTTGCTGCTGAAAACTGTCTGTATCCTTTAAGGCCAAAATACGTGGAGCAAAAGCTCTGATCTGAGACAAGGATCAGCAATACTTTATCAGTAGCACTGTCATAGGACAGCAGAAGTTATATCACTGCTTCCTGAGCAGTTTCAGCATTCCCATGAGTAGATTTAACAGGTGAACTGTACTGCAAGCCTGGGCATGGGAGGCCAGAGGAAAGAGCCATCATCATTTGGTTCTCACAGCTGCTGCACGGCATATGAAATCAGAGGACACTATTCATGAAGTCACTACAATTTAAACAGTATTTCATTGTGTATTAACCAAGTTTCTCCATTTTTACATCCTTTTATCACTCACATCTGCTTTCAGGCTAGTTTCATCATGCTGTTCCTCACCCTTCCTTTTATTGTTATCATTACATATATAAAACCATAGTTCTGTACACTTTGTTTTCTCTCTCCATATATGCAAGTCCCTTGGGAGCAACCACAGATTGACTCTAACGGCAATGCTGCTGATGGCATTGGGTGCTGCCATGGAGCACAGCAGCAGCATTCCTGGAAACTTTTCACACTACCACAACCACTACACAAGGTATTTCACACCTACAGGCAATTCCTACAGGTCAGTCACCTGCAACACTCAGCACTGAGTGTAAAACCACACAGAGCTCAGCAGACTTCCCACTGAGCAGGCTAATCTACATGCAAGTCAGGTCCGAAAGACTAAGGCACGTGATACAGCTTGCACGTATATATAAATACATGCATTCAAGTAATTATGCACACTACCTTTCTGAAGGAGAAAGTAATAATGTATTTTTTCCACATTTTTCATTTTCAAAACGAGTCTCTGAATTCCACAAAGCTTCTACAATAAAAAAATACATATACTTACAACTCTTATGTTTCATATTTTATTTCTAAAAAAATATAAATCAACAATAATGTCTGCAGAAATATTCTCTTTGGAATTTTCTAAAGGCAATAAAATTATTGATAGTATAAATACCTTCTACTGAAAGGGCAAACTCATTCATCAATAAAGCATTTATTCATTCTGTTCCCTCCCTCTGAATGATTAAAATTTACTACTATGGCCATTTAGCATTTTATCACATGCCAACTGATGCTTCATGTAATAATCACTCTAGACTTAAGTGACTTTTTATTAGGAGAAGGCAGTATTTTTGGTTTTTAAAAATCTTTTTTACAAATCTTCTAGCATAGCAAAAGGTTTTTTATATATATATCCTCACCCACTGTACAAGATCACAGTGTGAAGGCACTAAACTTCAAAATTATTCAGAAGCAATCCTGCCCTCCATAAAATGCATTATCTCCACATTTACATTTGTTTCCAAATGGACAGAATCACTAATAAAATACCCAGCTTGTCAACAGGGAGTAGCTGTGCCTCTTCTCTACTTGGGAGTGTTATTTATTATCCATTGATTCCAGCCCGGTGAGAAAATCAAGGGAACTCTTGCTGTAGCCAAGGCTCCGACTTGGGGAGCCAGTGTAAACTACTTGGCTGTGGTTTGAGTTGGACCCTACCACTATGATAGTTTTTCCTGGCTAACAGACAAACACAGACACAGCAGCAAATCTCCTCTCCTTGTGTTAGAGCATACAGCAGTACTTAAAACTAACAGACCTTCCAACAGCTGACAGAGACCATATGAAAACCTCTGCTGTGAAGGTCTGACATCCCGGAGGCCTCAAGAATGGCAGGGTGTTCAGTCCCACGTACAAGAAGGCAGACCTAAGTTTCACATTTCCCAGCTCCTGCATGTTGGATAGCTTTCATCTCAGCTCTAGCTTATGGCATTTCAGCATTTCCCAGCTTTATAAACTGGGAGATAGCAACTCCTGCATTCACAAGGGACGTGATGACCTGAAGGCACTGTTAAATGCCCTGGTCTGTGATTCCATCTTCACTGCTTCACATGGGAATTTACACAGCGAACGCAAAACCAGTCTAAACCACAATGCTTTGGTCCTTTTCATGTATTTTAAATTATGATTTTAATTAGAGAGATTTTATGGATTGTCATTGTGTGAAGATACAGATGTCTGCAATGTTAATAAATATTCCTTAGATTTGTTTTCCTGAATAAGCTGGACATTTACTATTTCAAAGTTGTCATGAAAAAAAACCCACTGCCTTTTGGCTCCAACTGTTTGGGCACAGAACCCTGGCAGCTGGGTTTCCTTCAGAGGAATCATGCCTGAACTAGTTCACAGAACACAGACTCGAAACAGTTGCTCTCCAGTCTGCCTTCACACTAACAGCGTGACTCAAATGTTACCAGGAGCTAACCAAGGCCCCTCCACCCGGCATTGCTGTGAAGCCTTTTTCACTGCTTCTGCTTTGACAGCTTATGAGACCAGGAAGAAAACAATCACGTAAAACATCAATAAATGTAATTTCTCAGTGCAAAACCCTGACAGCAGTTAATATACAGTAAAATGAAGTACTTGCCAAGCAATTAAGCACACAGAAGATAAGCATATGACAAGAATTAAACTCATCAATTAACTCCATAAAAGCTGCAGATAAAAGTGGAGAGTGCCCAACCCCTCCAAGCCGCGCAGCACGGTCCCTGCTACCATCTCCTTCCACGCACTTTGCACCGGAGCACAACCACCTTCCTCTTCTTACCGACATTACTGACAGCTTCAGTCACCTGGCCCTTGACTTTAATACCTTCTTGAACAGCATTATCAAACAGCAGCAGTAAAAATACATAAAAAATAAGAACAGAGAAGACTGCTTTCAGATGATTGCAGCCGCTGACTCAGAGCTGAAGCTGCACCAAGCACATGAGAAAAGATGCATGAGCAGGGTAGTGGAGAAATGAGAGTTTATTCCCAGGAGATAAAGGGACATACAATAAAAGCATCACTATTTCTTTAGTCCAGCCATTAACTTGCAGTGATCTGAGCATTACGTGAAAAACAAAACTGATTAGAGGTGTGCAAGAAGGAAGCAATGTTTTCAAAATATTTTCTGCAGGATTTTATAGGGAAACACTGAAATCATTTTCTCTATTCTCAATCACCTACGAAATATTTCCTAAACTAGTATTTCAGATAAAAGTATGAAGGAGGAAAAACGTTCTGTCCAGAGTTTTAACCTATTCACTTCAGTTCTTGCTGACTTCACCAGTTTATTGGCTTTGCCAACTGCTGTCCCAAGATACTCAGATTTTGACAAGACCCACAGAGCCAAGGTGAATACAACCAGTTGTCTCCCTTCAGTACAGCTGTAGGCAACTAACTGAGCTCCTGATACACACTCATTTAAAAGTTGCACTTCACAGAAACTACTTCTCATGCAGTGTACTTACTGTGCTTGAGTGTTTTTACAATGTTTTGAGTCACTTCCCTGAAATTGAAGTTGTTGATTTATCTTATGTATGAGATCATTTACACCTTACGATGACCAATTAAAACAACTAAGCAAGCACATTTTTGCTGGTAAGGAAGAAAAAACACGTACATTTCTACAACCTTTTTTTATATTGCAGTAGCTGAAAGATCTTTCAAAATCTTATCTCCTCAGCGATACCTTTCTTGTCTGACAAACAGGAAAACCTAAATCTTTTTTCCTCCTGCAAATGCTGTGAGCATGTGGAATGGGACAAAATATGCAGAGTGCTTCTCTGCAAAGACAACCAAATATGACCCTACAGATGGATAGTTCTATTGCTAAAGAAAAAAGAAAACACTTTCAGGCAAACCCAAAAAATGTTTATTAAACAAAAATCTGTAACTTCAGAATATTGAACAACATGCCTTTAACACAGGTATTAACTGTCTCACGGTTGTGAAAGATGGAAATACACCAATGTACAGAAATGCATCAAAACATGCTTGGAAGTGAGCCTCAAAAATTAATTTAACACAGTAACTTCCCAAAAAAATTGTTGCCAGAAACTATTTCAATGTCCCAAGTTCTTCTGCCCCAGTTTTCCTCACTCACTCTCTATTCTAAAGTTCCGTTTGCCCTAAAATCCATCCCCTCCAAAATACCCCAGCTTCTCCCATTTGAAAACCCTACTTCTCACATAATTTCTCCTCTGTTGCAAGCTCCCCATATTAAAGCCCCCACACCTGCAATATTCCAGCACCTCGGGTTCATCTAGCTCCCACCTCACCCCCCTCCTCTCCCAGGCCATAAGCCCCCTCTGCCGCCCTCCCCGTAGCTGCTGAGGCCAGCGGGGTGTTTTGCTGTCCAGAACTTACCCCAGGTCTCTGCTGGAACGGGTGGTAGAAAAAGAACCAGACATGGCCTCTAATAAATAAATAGAATTCTATGGGCAGAGAAAGTTTTCATCCCGAAAAATACAATAGTCTTGAGCTACATTTGCATGCCAAAGATGCAGCATACTGAAACAACAAGATTTTTATCTGGTTTACAATGCTATCCTACTGTGCAGAGCAATGATTATTGGCCTGTCAGGAAGGGCAATACATTTTTGACACTTAACTGTTTGCAAAGATGATTAAACCTAGGGAAAAAAATTAATAAAATCACTCAGCTAAACTGAATTGCTTGCATAAACACCACTAAAACCAATACAACACAATTATTTCTTTTTTGCTTTGTTTACTTAACAACACAGGTTTTATGCTCAAGTGTTGGAAGATCTCCCAATTGCGACTCAACTGCACACGGCTCCAGTAATGTCTATCTGAATAAACATACGGCTCTATTTTTTGCATTTGCTCAAGGCTTTCAATTAGTATAGAACATTTGTGTTTAATTTAACAATGTTATCTGAGGTAAAAAAAGTACTGACCACTCTTTTTCAAAAAAAGAAAAAGCAAAACCACAAAACCAACCTTTGATCTACTACGCAAATTGACCCTGAAACATTATTTTCATAAACTTTAAAAGTAAATGTGAAGATTTACACCAGACTGAACTGATTAATATCAGGAGTGATTTTGGAAAACTATATATACACATCCATTTGTTTTATATTCAGAGATCATTATGGACATACAAATTGAAATAATTTAAAAAAATGTTAAATTGTATATGACTTACGTCAACATACAGACTTGAAGCTGACTTTACAGTAGTTTGCTTTTCTGTACAAGTCCCCAACTCCAAAATTTACACAGGTTCTCCAGCAAAACTTTTCAAAGACCAATACTGTCCTGTAACCTCAGGAAAATGCATGCACTCTGTAAACCAGCTGGCTTTTTTGTGTGCAGTTCCCAGCTGAGTAGTCAGATACAGATCTTCAGTGATTCCCTCCTTTTTTTCAAGGAGGCATATTGAAACCAGTTTCAGTTTAGATAGGTCAAGCATACACTTAAGGTTTGTCTATACTATTACTGAGCCCAATCAACAGCAGCTTTGAAGAAGCCATTTACAAATACAGAACACATCAGACGGACCCACACACTGCCTGTGTGTGTCTACTACAAGCACACTATTTACATAATATCAACTTTATCTGCCCAGTCAATGGCTTCCAAAGGCCAGAGGTCTTTTTATTTCACTATGGACGTAAAACCACACTGCGACTTACCTAGTCACAGTGGCAGTGTAACATAAGGTGCCGGTGCTGTGATCGGCCACACTGGTGCGCAGCACGGATACTACCCTTTCCTCAGCTGGACAAATGGGAGAAGAAGGGAGGATGAAGAACCAGACTCCTGGAAGATCTTCTGGGAGCAAGCAGAATAGCCACAGCAACTTGGCTATATTCACTTTGCCATGCTGAGTCCTATTTGCTGCAGCACACCCCAGCATTAAGAAAAGCAGCAGACAGCCTCAGAACATACATACAGAGCTAATATTGCAGTCATGTCTCATCAAATTTAATACCGTTGACTTTTACTATTACCAACTCTTCTAGATGTTGGCCGAGTCAGCTGCAAAAAAATAAAAATAAAAAATAAATAATCTGTGTTCACTGTTCAATCTTAAAGCAGATAATACTGACTTCACGTTCAAAACCAGTCCCTTGATTATCCGCAAAAATAAATGAATTAACTATCACACTACTATCTCAGTTTTGAATGATAAGACATGAAATTTTGATTTACCAGAATTCTACAAATCAGTCTAAAAAGCTCACAACTTCTTGAAGTGCTGCTGGACGAAGGAATGAATATGCGCACACAAGTCCACTTTTTCACCCCTCACCATTCCTTAGAAGTGTCGCTCTGAACTGCACGACACAGCAGGGAGGAAAAAGCAGTCATAATTCACTTTCTCCACCTTGATGAATGATCCTTCTTACTGCAAACATACTTTACAGTGCCTTGGTTGGAGACTGCAAGCTGTATTGTAGTATTCATAGAAGCAATTTGTATTTGAAAAAAAAAAAATCACTCTAAAGTGATTACAGTTTCAGACCATGAGAAAAGAGACTCTAGTTTGTTACTCACAGTAGCTTTTATAGCTTAATCGCTTCCAAATCCTCACATAATAAAGCAGCAGTTTGAGAAACTATGGTAGCTACCTTCTGAACACAGGAAGACACAGCTCACAAATTATGAAAAGAAATTTTAAGTCTCATCCCAAAAGCACAGCTTTATGGTCATATAATAGCTGAACTTGGAAAACTATTGCAAGGGAAAGTTAAATGATATCCAGAATGCACAGTTGAAAAACCATGTAAAAAAAAAAAAAAATCCAGACTGGAAAAATCTGTTTAATAGATAAAACTTCAGATGTTCCTTTCATAGTATCCCTTTGTGCCTTACCTCCTAGCCCATTAATATCTTCACTGTATCAAATAAAATGTTACAAACCTTTCCACTAAAGAGTATTTTAAGATATCCGGGATTTAAAAGGGCGTTTGAAAATACTGAACATTTAATGGTTGTCACTTTCTTTTAGTCCGGCTCATTTATTTAGATTTTTAATTCATGAGGCAAGGATTATAGTTTATACTGGTGTTTGTGCATCTGCTGCAATAGCATTCCCTGTTTTCTCTGTAGCCTCTCAATGCCAGTTCACTACTACTAGCAAGAATAGCCAGTTCGCTACAGTGCTACATAGCAGGGATACAAATCATTCTATTTTCTGGATTTTTTTTTTAAAATAATCTATATTTATATTTTCATATAGACTTTATATATATATACACAATATAAGTGAGGTTTTCAGGTTGGGGTGGGAGTTGGATGGGTTTTAGTTCTTTGGACAGAAGGGTTTTTCTACACTCATATAGGAAAAAGTACTTTTTCTAAGAGTTAGCCAACTACTTACATACAAAACTTTGAAAAAGTGCCCCTGTTAACATTTAAACACCTCATCTCCCAGATTTCAGCAAATTCAGAATCAGACACACGCGTGCCATAGACCAATGAACGCCAAATGAAGAAAGAAAAGCAAATCAAGAACAAACCAAAAAACATCCACAAAAAACCCACACACAAAACCTTTCACAGTAGTTCTATAGCCAGCATATCCTCCCAAGTGTAGTTTTTAATGCCTCCCCACAGGGGCATCCTCATAATAAATGCATCTCACAGGTGTGCATCCTAAAACCTGATATGCTTACCCAATGCACAAATATCCATGTTGAAATTGAGTGGAAACATCCAACCATGAAGCTCCAGAACAAACTCACAGACATATCAATAAAGATGACTGAGAACAGGAAAAGAACATTTTGCAGGAAACAATACTCACAACTCATAATTTGTCTGTCCTGGTTTGAAACAAAAAACAAAAAAAAACCCACCTAAAAACCCCAAAACCTCTTACACTAATTAAAGTTATACATAATAAATCCTTCTAGGCCAGATTTAATGAAAGTACCTTTTGTGCAAAAGCCTGCCCATCTTTTACAACTGTCTTAGTTTGATAAAAGACACTGCCTTCCTTCCCTTGTGCACCTTAGATGCCCATACAAAATACTAAACCAAAAAGCAACAAAAGTGCAGATTAAAATTTCTTACTTTGATCAATGAGCTAATTTGTATTGTTCTCTTGGAAAAATATCACCACCAGTCTCTCGGTCTTTGTATGGTCTGTTTCTCTGAACAAATCCCATCTCTCTGAAGACTGCTGAAAAATGAAGCATCACTCCACTGCTTGGATGGCTGGCGCTCTGTACCATTTCAAACACACATCTGCATCCTCACTCACTAAAACCCATCACTAAGGTCCCACGAACAGCTACTCACATTCCTCCCAAAACTGCCAAAATCAAGAGTTTGACAACTTCTAAGCAGGCACAGAGAACAGTCAAAGCCAAGATCTAGGAAGCGCTCTCAGCTGACACAGCTGTTCATATTTCTTCCACTACCACAAAGTTGGCTAAACCAGTGGCACACTGACCATCCTCCTAGGGGATACAGATGGCCTTCTAACACTTGGGTTTACTTTATTACAATAAGGCTCGATCTTGTCTGTTTATTTTGTTGTTTCATGAAAAATGTAACAGAGAGCCATTAAAGCTACGGAGCTGGAGCAGGCCATCTCAAACAGGAGTACCACAGCACGGTGGGTGGATTCCAAGCCCAGTTTCGTAGCCAAGATTCTCTTTTCAAACTTAAACTGGCATTTTACATATTATAAAATGGAAACTGATTCCTTGTACATTCAAGCTCCCATTTAAACTAGTGAAATATGTAATTCCAGATGAACAGAATATCAGACCTATGTGAAATGTGATGTAAGAAGGACAAAGAAACAAGTAACATTCTTTCCTCTTGAATTTTATTCATTCTGAGATGACACAAGATTCAGTAAGCTTTGTTCTGGCTTTACAGTGAAGAACTCTGTACAAAGAGGCCTTTTATCCCAATAATCTAAACTCAAAAACACTAAAAAGTACTAAAAAGTAGTTAGTTCATACGAAACTCCAAAGAGTTCAAGATGTATCACTACCACTTTCTTCTTTGAAGGGTCAGATGAATCTCATCCCAACTCAGATGTCACTAGGTTAAATATTTCAGGCTGAACTAATCACCTTTGCTAAAAATAGGTGCCTAACTCATCTTCAATACTTACAGAATGAGAAAATGTTAAGACATTTAGCATTAGGCAAGATGAATCTCATCTTAAGTGTCCCATGTGCTTTACATTCTCTGACACTGTTAGATTGGCCTATCTGTTTTCAGGGCTTCGTACACTGTTGAACACATGATCAGTACTCAAAAAAGTAAACATCAGGCAGACGGGCTTGGCGCAGGCTGGTTAAAATCACTTGTTATTGTTCTTCTACTTAATAACATGGATTCAGCACCATTTGGCCAGTCACTTGCTGGTAAAACGTACAGTATATGAACTCAGTGAAAACTGAGCCCACTTAAAATCAGAAACAGCAACATTGATGATGGTGCATGTGATTTATAACTGGACCCCACTAATTTCTGGTAGTCTCGCACACATTTCTCTATCCACTGCATTAGCCTCTAAGGTCTCATTTAATCTCTAAGTGGCTGAATCAAAGGAAAAGCTTAGCAACTGGGTATGGAGTTTAGCCTTCTCCTCCCAGAACAGATCTTTAATGAGGTAGCATAGCCAGACAGCAAGTACTTTGAGATGACAAATAAGTACAGTGCTTGTACACTAAGCACCAATTCTGGTTAAGAAAGGAGGAGGGGATATTTTTTGTTTTCAAAGTATATAAATGAAAATGGACATCCTGTAGTGGCTGAAAGAACTCAAATTACCCACTGCTTCTGTCCTCATTGATTAAGAGACTAGGGTAACCAGATGTTTAACATTTTTATTTGACTATGTTCAGAAAACAGGGGATTGAATTAACTTTTTATCTTCTGATGGAAGATTAAAGTTAAAAATATACAGGAATTTCCAACTAACCTAATTACTTACATTTCACCAAAGTTTATCTCATTGAAAATACTCTCTAACATTGTCAATTTAATTTCTTCTCCTGTTTCTTTAACTGCAAAACCTGAAAACTGTCATCTACAGCCCTGCTGCAAAGCCCGTCAGTAGGAAATAGCGGCCCAAGTGCTCTAGGTGGAATTGAGGTCATCTGAGCTGAGCTCAGTCAGTTTTGCCCAAATTTTTAAATTAAGTAACTATGGCCAAACAGATACAAGAATTCAAAGCAGAGCAGTTAAACCAACTGTGCTAACAAGTAACATGCTCACTTTCAAATTAATAACTTTAATGGCTATTATAAACTGTTTCCTATACAATACGTGCTTCAAAGTACATATGGAGGTAGCTTCTTGAACTACAGAACTTAAAAATCATAGAAAGCACAACACGAAAGAGACAAATGCAAAGCAATACACACAGAAAGAAGTCACCAACAAACCCACACAGTTCTTTGTTTTGTACTGGAACTCCCCAAAGTACTTGTTAAAGACATCAGAAGAACAGCTGTAATGAACTGTGGGACTCCTGACTAACACAGGACACAAATTTAAGCAATCAGATTAAAACTTAAATCTTAAATTACTCTGCTAAGTTAAGGCATTAACAGCACTTTCTGAATAGTTCACTCTCTGACTTTTGTTCTGAAATGCCAGTGTGTTCTTTAATCTTTGTAATATTGTCCATGGTTTGTGTTAATTAAAAGATAAAACCTCTGGATTAAGTGACGAATACTGATTATTTAAATTTCCATTACCTCATAGCAGGGAGGAGGGGGAAAAAATAGAAAAGGTCCAAATTCTTAGTACAAGGGTACAGTACTTAGGTGACTCAGAAAAGAAGGCTGAAAGGAGTAGTCTACATTTATTTAATGAGAAATTCTAGCAATAGTTTTTTACAAAAGTAAAGAAGAGCTCTTTTAAAAAAGTTTTTTACAAAAAAATTATATGAACCATTTTTTACAGGTTCTTTTTATACTGAAAAAAACCAAAATGCTCTTTCTAGTCCCTCATATTCTCCCTCCTCTTTTTATCTATTTTTCATTTTTATTTTTAAATCATTAAAAATATTAGATACTTATTTTAAAATAAATTTTAAAGTATTTTGAATATTTGACAACAAGGAAGAATCCCTGTATTTTTAGGAAATATCATGCTTATTCTCATGAGGAAAGGTTTCTGCTTACCACTTTAGAGTATTATAACTTTAACACCATTCTTTTGGTCACTAGAAAGTATCTCTTAAGAAACTTCTCAAAACAGTCAGTTTTCCATTTAACCACACATCTAGAACATGCTGAAAAACAGTTGTGCTAAGCACTTGGAGATTTCACGGAGACATTAAAAAACAATGTTCAAGGGGCACGAAGTGTAAGTCAAAGTGCTGTTACAAACCTGGCACTAGCACAAGGCACCCGATTCGGACTGGGGCTCTGAGACCTGCAGGGGGAAAGGATTCAGCTTTCTGCTCCAGACTGCTGGCTGCTGTACCACTCAAAAATGCAATTAATCCATTCAAGAAGGGCACAAGAGACTGAAAGCTCCTGGAACATTTATCTTTCAGGTCACAGTAGCAACTACCATTTCGACAAGGCTGGGGGTAGGCAAAGGTATGTGCCGAAAATGCTTGCTGACAGCACGAAGACCATATGGCTCCACACTTGCCATGTGCCAACTGCTAGCCCAGCTCAGACTGTAAGAGAGAAGTGTAGGGATCCAGATGTTTTAATTCATGCAAGACAGCAAGTCCCTTCCATTTAAAATAGCATGCCTTCCTCCTGCAAGCTGCTGGAAGGACTTCAGATATTAACACACTGGATCAGCATGCTTAAAGAAACAAATGCAAGATTGAAAGACTGTACTTAGAAACAGATGGGCAAGCTCTCAGCCACTGGGTGCCTCAAATGCTGGATGTTCCAAATGGTCACGAAAACATGGATGAAGGAAAAAAAACCCTCATGTACTATATCAACCTATTTTGGACCTTTTCCTTCCTATATTAGATGACCACTTCTAGACACACAGATTCCTGTTATCCAATTTTAAAGAAGCTAAACTATTTGAAAGGTGTGTGGAATACACAGATGCTCAAATAAGGTTTTCATACTCAAAAAACACGTAGAAAACAGCAGGATGTCAACAGTTATGAATTAATTTTTTTCTGTAATTTCCCCTTCCCCCCCTTCTATTTCTCAGCCTTGCTACTTGAAAGACAAACATACTCCTCAAAGAATATATTATGCAAATCATATCCTGTAAAGAACATACATAGACATACTATGTAAATAAACATAGCTGCTATGACTTATTTTGTCAACAATATTTCATAAAGAAAATGCCTCCCAAAATTTTTTGAATGAAGAAACAGTGTTGAGTCATTCTGCACTACTTTCCTGCAGCAGCAGTGATTCAATTAAGTTGGGTCCACATACAAAGTTGGAAAATTACACTAGATTTGCAATTCCAAACAAGACATACATTTACTAAAATGTCTGTGTATTAGTAACAAATGTATTTAGGTTAGTATATTTGACTTTACTTAGCATAGACTTTGATGATGGTTTGAAGAGACCACATCTGCTCTTGCCAATTTGAAGATTAGTTTTTACGTTACAGCATGGTTTTAAATGCTGCAGAACCTTGCATTTTGGAAAGAAGTTTCCAAACAACAACTTTTTTTACATTATCACTTCAATTTTCAAGGCATTTGGAAAGCACAATGTTGTACATGCCTCTGACTACTCCTATTCACAAGTTCTGAGGAGAAGCATTCTCCTGTTCAACACACTGCTGCATTTCACAGCTGCTTAAAAATTGGGTTATTAATTTTTTTAAGTGAAACCATGAATAATGACTTCATTTTGAGCATTTCTGCACTGGCAGACACTAATGGCTTTTTTCATTCAGCCTCCAATTACAGAGAACAGCGATTAGCTGCTCCTTACAAATATAATTAGCTGATTAAGAAAAAGGGCAGAAGAGATCAAAGCTCTTGGAGCATACATATACCCTTGGATTGCAACAATCAGTTCAGTGACCTAAGTGGATAAAACACTGCATTCACACTAAATATGTAAGCTGTCATCTCCTCTAACTGTGAAGTTCTCTCAACCACAATAAAGAACATCCTTCCTGAAAGGCTGAAGGAGGCTCTTTTCACTTTCTGAAAAAAGCCAAGAGCTTCTGGGGTGCCAGGAGCACGTGCTGTGGGAGACATGACATCCTTGCACATCCCTCACTTCTAAGCAACAAACTCAGCATGGTCTCAGACTTTACCAGACCTTTCCATAGTTGGGCTTACCATCAATTATTCCCACTAGTCTTCATCATATGAGCCTCAAAGGGTTAGCTCCCCATGATCCATCCTGAAGAACCCTCTGAAGCTTCTGACTTTTTCTATTCACTACATAGTTGACAAAGTTGAGGAAAGTCATCAGAAAATGCCTTTCCTCCTTTCAAAGCTTCTGGAATTCACCAGGTTAGGGTACTTCAGCTCCATATTGAGCATCAAGTCCACCATATCTAAGAAAGGCTTGGTCCAAGACCAGGGCAATGATACACAATCAAACCTACAGCCCAAGTGTCATGGAGATTCAGCTTGTCAATGGAAGAGAAAGCATTTTCTACAGGGTTGACCCAAGATCATGCCCAGAGCAAAGGCCAAAAAGCAAGGGTCTTCATCACAAAACCTTCAGCAACAAGTATACATTTCTATGACCTTGTCTTCCCTAACACAAACAGACACCAATATGTAAATATATGTGTATGTAATTATTTGAAAAATTCCTAAACAAAACACTGCCCTGCACATGCCCTTCTCTTCCTGGGAAGGGGCTGAAAGCAGCAGCATTTGACAGATGTTAGTCAAGTTGTTTAATGCATTCCTGAAAGTGCTTATGAACACCTCTAAAATTTCATAGAACAAAAATTTCCTCCAAACCTACTACCTCAGCTGCACATAAAACTGCACTGCTCCTGCTGCTGGGTGAGATGGAAGTATGCCAAAGTGTTCCGTTGTTTTGCAAGGTTTGCCTTGAAGCTTAAAAAAAAAAATCATGGGAAGGAAGAGAAAGACAACATGAAGCAAAGGCAAGCTCCAACAGGGCATCTAGGAGATGCTGAGTTTCAACTTGCCAAGTTTCTGACATGTCATCCTTCAGGGGTGAGATTAGACACTTTATGAAGGAGATGGGTGTGATCAGGCCTTCACACAGTGCCTAGGGATCTGCAGCGCATGGTAGCAACACTGTTTATGGAATCTTGCATGTTCTTACATTAGTCAGCTCTTCCACAGGTTAATCAGCATCCTTCCTACTTAACAGCACCACTGACTTGCCGGTTTGGCTACTGTCCTAGTCTGCAGACACAGTGTAGTTATCATAGTTCTGCTCCAGCACTGTTCCACATTATTTCCCTATCAGAGTTCATGGCAGTGGGTATAGATGATCCTATTCCACAATTCAGTTACCCCTTTTCCTACATCCTGTTCATTTCTCCCACACTGCCATTTATAGGCATGCACTGGAGAGCACTCCTGTGGAAACATAAGGTTGGTGCTTTGTACTCTTTAATTGTAAAGCTGTTTCCCCTGTTTTTCTTCTTTGCATATTCTCCTTCACTCTCACCCTTCTGCTCCTACGCTGATCCAGCTGCTGTAGAGATCCACCATAGTCAGAGCAAACCAGAAATATCTCATTGAAGAGAGGGGTTTATGCACACTCACTCATGGACATGCAAGATCCCAAAGCCTCTTCAATCACGCCCAGCCTAAGCCACCTAGACAAAGGCCCAACATGGTAGAAGCAGTATAAAAAAACACCGTGAAAGATTATTTTTCACCACTTCCATTTAGCTTGCTCTCTTGACTCCCTTCCTGCTGGCTTGCATTTCGGAAATACTCTCGCACTGCTCCTTCTGCCCCACTTGACCTGGGTCCTGTTCCAGCCACCCTCATATCTCCTTTGCTTTGCTTACTGGGAATCCCTTGCAGAGAAGCACCCAGGCACATACAAAGGTGCAGTGCCCCAGCTAGCTGCATCTCAAAAGAGCTGTGACTCACGAGCTGAAGAGACTTGCTGAAAAGGACATACTGCGATATTCCTTATCTCTTGAATAGACCAATTCTGCAAACAAACCAATTGGACGGACAGTTCGTCTGGTGGTCATATTCCCACATTTGGCATTTCAATATTTAATTTTTTTAGATAAAATCACTGTAAGCTTACAATTTCCACAAAAAGAACACAGCATTATACTTGCGCACATGTCTGGCTTGGCTGTAAGAGCAAGCCCAAATGAACACAGCTGGGAAACCCTCCCACAGCCTTGTGCCTCTTTAAACCTGGGTCCACAGCAAGTTTTCAGTAAACAGAAACTTCTCAGTTTATACATCAGACTAAAAAAAGAACCAAACACCTGTTAAAAACCAAGACATTTTAGAATTTTCCACGATGCTGCTTTACACAAGTATCAAAATAATATTTTGCCTGTTTATGAATGTAAGACTGGATTTGATCAGCTAAAGGATCAAATACTGGATTTCTGATCACAAAATCTTAAGTCATTATTCACTATTACCCTATTAACACCAAGATCTCCAATTCTTAAATATAATTTTGTTTGATCTCTCACTTTTCTTTATGATAGAAAGTATTTTGTGAAGTCTTATTAATATTTGCAAGAAAACATTACATATGGAAGTGTAATTATTTCAGTAGTCCATTCTCTTCACATATTTCACCACAAAAAATACAAAAATTTTAGGTTACATAAAAACAAAAGTCTCATGTTCACTTTTTAAAACACAGTGAATTGCTGGAATTCTAAGTGGTTTTTAGAAGGAACATAACCTGTTTTCCTAAACACAACATTTGCATTTTAGTTCAGTGAATAGAGAGGAACACAAGCATCTCTAAAGACCTATAGTGAGTCCAGTCAAATTTAGGCTACTGACATTTGGAAACTCAGGCAACAAAGTACAAAATTCAGGCGTTCCAGGATGCTTACAGTGAGATGTCAGCTTCTAGCACAGACAGTCCATTGAACACTAAGTTCTTCCACCTACATGAGATCCAGCTTGCACAGCCTTCTGAGAGCAGGCATCAGTGGCAGTAACCACCTCTTGGGTAACACAGCAGCCAAAGTAAAGACCAGGAGGGGGAAAACTCCAGCCACTGGTATCTATTCAGTCAGGAAACCCCACCTTTCATACCTAGGAAAGCATCCTACCTAGAGGATATCCTGGTTGACAGTGTTTGCTACCTCCCCTCTCAAAGTCAAGGCACTGTGAAGTCAGAAATGCAAGTATTATTCAAGGAAGTGTCATATCAGACACAAAACTGTGCAAGAAAGAGGGAAACTCTCATGTATTGGCACAAGTGTTTACCTTGAAAAAGGCAGGAGCAGTATTCCAGATATAGCTCCCTAGAATCTATTTCACAGCAGATGACAGCTGGATAATCCTGACTCCCAAGCACCTGCAGGCATCTTGCTCCATTTGAAGAGGCTGGGTGGAGGCTGGTTTCACACATGATAGCCTCTTCCCCAGTAACGAGGGCAATTACCTGGACAGGCAAACTCAATCCTTTTCAGGTAGGGCAGAGACTACAATCCAGATTTCTCGCTTCTTGGAGAAGCACTGTTAAGTAAAAAAAGTCAGTGGGGGCAGTATTTCCTATTCAAGTGAAGTTATGTACAAACCTGGTCACACATGTCTTTTTTAAAGTTTCTTCAGACAGATGAAAGAATTCAGGTGTCCAAAAACCTGTATCTCAACAGGTGAGGGAGAGGTGAAAAAAAGCTACAGACATTTCTAAGTCTATGCTATAACTAATATATTACGCCAGGTATCTTTCAGACTAATTAGGAGTTCTCTAATGAATGTAGGTGCCAGGCCTGGTTACCTGCAACGTAACATAATGAATTTGTTAAGGATTTAAGAGAGCTTAATATACCTACCTAAGGCTACTTTGGACATATTTAGATACACCGAAATCCATGCCACTAAAATTAGCTATATAATAATTTCCTCAGCCACCACCCAGATTTTACTGGCCACATCATGTACAGCTTTGGTTCAAAGCTGTCCCAAACCTTCCAGCTCTGATGCCAGCAAGGCAGTTTTTAAGCTCACTACTTCTAGACATAATCTGACAGTGGAGATTCTTAGCCAAATAAACATGACTAGTATCAAAGATTTTGCTTGAGCAACATAGTGAGTGTAATGACAGAAACATGCAGAAGATAAAACATCACAAGGCTGACACACAGCACAGTCAGCAGTCTGGCAATAGTTAAAAAAGTTTCTGTGTAGGCGCTTTGCAGATGTAAGTTACTTCTGCCAGGATAAGCCTCAAGACTTCATCTTTATTGAAACTGGCTTTGCTGACATGCACTTGAAAGCCATTATGTGTGTAATCTCCAGAAAAGTGAAAAGAACAAAGGGAAACATGGAATAAGGGATGAAGCCTTATTTATTATATAGTTATGGAGCTCAGGCTGCATAAACAAAACACACAGTCATGATACATATGCCTCCATCTCATTTTTCAAAATTACTTAAAAGCTCTCAGACTAAAAATGTTTTTCTTTCCCCTCCATCACGCCTGCTTCTTAGCCATCACATTAATGAGAATCAACCGACTAAAATGCAAAAGAGCCAATATTCTCATTTCACTTAAGAGTAAAAGAACAGAAGCCTTTGCCTTGCAGTGCAAGGAAAAGAAAAATACTTGAGCCTTCCAGACAATGATATACTTACAGTTCCTCATATGAGTATTTTGGTCTTCAGCCTAAGCCCCTTTTATGTGAGCACAAGGTTTTTCACTGCTGTTCTGTTATTTGGCAGACCTACCACAGAAGGTTCAGCTGTGACTACAGGGCTTTGTCTCCTAGGCAATGTGAATTAACAGTAGCTCTTTCTCTCAAATGGGTGAAATACTGCTCTTTTAAAAGTAAAAAAAAAAAAAAAAACCAACACAGGAATTCCATCTGGATTGCAAATTCTGTACTGGTTATATATTTTATGTACAACATTAAAGCAAAAAGATAAAAGCAGTATATTCCACTTCAGTAATATAACTGCATTTTTCAAGACACTGACCTCCAGAATGAAAGAGGACTTGAGGAAAATCAGTTGCTGTTTTTTCCGGAAGTTGGGCTCAAAACCAGAGGAGATGGCATATCATTTTCTGTAAAATTTAACATTATACAAAGAAAAAACAACCCAAAACAAGTATAAAGAACTAGTTCTGAATGGTTTCTTAACTAGGCATTAAACTAGTGTACTTGGAGCGCTGGCCAACGTGGTGCCATTCTTATGTGAAGCTCAACTGACTGCAAACTGAGAGTCAAATTTTCCTCCATACAGAAGTTACTTCCAGTGTTACTGCTCAGAACTATAAATATGTATAAAGAAAGCAGCAGGTAAAACACTTCTGTGTATCAGCAACACTGCCAAGGATCATAACTGTTTTATGCTGCCTTGAGGAGGCTATTAGCATTAGCAAAGATGAGCAGTGAACTTACTCAGTAGGAAGGTTTTGCATGAAGTGAGGGGGAGATGAAATGATGCATAGCTATATAACTGTGAACCATTCTAAACATTCTTTGTCTTTTCTCCCAGCAGCAACCACAATCCTTTGAACCAGCACAGACTAACAGATAGTCCTGTGCGTGGCTTGCTGCTTGTCTCCTCCTCTTGGGCTTCACAGACAAGGTGGAAAGGAAGAAAACAGAGATCCAAAAGTTAAGAGGTCTGGTGGCTTTATACTACTGCTCATATCCAAGGCTTTCATGTTGGGAGCCACAGACACCAATGCTGCATCTAGTTTTATGAAATGCTTTTTATAGCATGTGATCAGTGTTTAGTCCTGGAACATAGGCTGCACTGCGTTAATTTAGGGAGCTAGATTTTATGGATAAAAACTTTTGAAAGCAGCAGAAAACTGACATCTGGAGGGACCTGCTACACAGAAGTAATTAATGAGGAAGAGTTTCTCCTTAATGAAGAAATAATGGTATTTTTTGGTTTATAATAAGATTTCTGAAAGTACACATTGCCAAAATGCTGCTTGTGCACATCACTGTCCCAGGCCAGTGTTACACTGCATAAACAACTCTTTTCTCACAGAGGAGTTAACCTTAAGTAAAGAGGGTAAAGTTGTGCCCGAAATCTTCTGTTCCTCTGCAGAACAGTGAAAACGATCAGTGAGGATGCTGTGACCATACCCTATGAAAAGCCGCAGCCCCTTGACACAGGGTACCTGGGGTCACCCTCACACACCACCACCCTGCCAGCGCACAAGCACATGTTTCAGCTTTCAGGTCCTCAATGACAAAATGTGCTCACCTGAGAGTAAAGCCCAAATAAATGCCAACTTGTTTCAGGTGAAAGGGTCTAAGAGGCTCTATGGCTCATATTCTGGGCACATTGACCTCCAAACCCTCCAGGAACTCATGTAATTTGTGTAGCATTTTTACACTTAAGAAAGAAATCTGATTTCTCCCCTCGGCACCCTTTCAAATACCATAACAATTATTTGGCAAAGTTGCTGCCACAGATAACGAAGTATATAAAGTAAAAGACAGCGCTACTCATGTCTGCCAGCCTTGGTTCACCATTCCAGCTGCCAATGCCATAGGACTGTGAAATCCGTTCTCTGCGCCAGCTTACCCATTAGATGGTCATCTAAAATGTGCAAAACTCACTGTAGTCAACCACTGCAGTTAACATTTGTTAAACATCTGATAAGGCACTGAAACAAATTACCTTCTTTATTTAGCAACATGCCTTGAGAACAGATTTTCTCCTGATCTAATGGGATAGTCCTGTCCATTATCCCATTAGCTACGCACTGCTAGAAACACCCCGGGCATCACATTGCCAAACAACTGACTGAAGCTATTAAAGGCTTTTCGAACAACATCAGTTCCTTCTGCTCTCGATTATTGAAAAATGGTCTCATAAAACATCACCCATTAGATCAGATCACCAAATGAGTGAAAAGCAAGCAAGACTAAGAAGTCCCACTTCCTATCAATTCTTCACCGAAGCTCGTATTTTGTGCATCTGCCAACATTTTTGAAACAGTTACACCATCCAACTTACTTCCTCATAGCAAAAGCTTTCACATTGATCTTCCACAACAAACCACAGCAGTGCTGGCAGGGCATCCGGCTGCAAGATGACACCAATAGCTATGCATAGGCATGGAAAAAGTTAACCTTTTTACTCCAGTTGCTTCCTGTATCTAGCTTGAAGGAATAATCAATTATTTGCATTTCATTTAGAAAATCTTAATGTTACCATTTATCTTCCTCTTTTTATTTTAGTCTAATGAATCTTGAAACACTGAAACTTTCAGTAATTTGGCCTAACCCTGAACATTTTTAAATGCTTGCCCAAGTACAAAAAACTATACATGAAACTGTTATATATTTATACGGTGAAATTGGTGCTCCACTCAGAGACATATGAATACTTACGCTAGACTGGATCTATAGTTTCACACAGAACTGAAATATGTATGTTCCCAGCAGCAATTTAAATATCAGTATGACTTTATGCAGCAGAATTTTTCAACAAATAAAAATCAAGATTCAATTATGGTGGCATTTTGAGAAATGGCTTCATGTTTAATAAATGTTGGTTTGTAACTTTATTCTTCCTTTTCCTCCCAAAATACTCCATTTTGTCTTAAAAATCAAAGCACTACAAAACAACAAAATAAAGCAGGAAGCGTTGAGCAAGCACATAGAACTACATAGCCAGTCAGTCTGTAAAAAACACAACATGGTAAGTGAAATAGTAATGTCAAAAAAATAGATTTTTTTCAACATAGGGCTGCTGTTACAAAAAATCTGGACGCAAAAGCTTTTTGTCTATCTTGGGGAGATAAGAGTTCAGTTGCAAGTGCACTTCTGCTCAGCCAATTTGGTTTCTACTAGAGATGCATGTATCTGCCAGCTATTTTTCCAAGAAAATGTATTAACTTGGTTTCACACACCGCTCTAGGCTCCCAATACTAAGAGCAATGCCAGTATTCAAACACTCTGCTTATGTTTCTAAGTCCTTAACAGCAATAGGACTGATGCAAGAAGCCAGCAGCACCACTCTGCATTTGTCTTCCAATCTATTTGTTTCATGTGTCTTTGTTCAAAACCCTGTCCAACTGGCAAGTTCACACCGTGCTTCCAAGCCTCCCCTAAACCCAAGTCTGGAGTGATGTATCCTAAACAAACCCAGCAGCTACTGGTACGTGCTGTCATTGAAAGAGCTGTATTAAAGCTGCAATGTGAAATGCCATTTTGACAGCATCCTAAGGAGTCTATTTCAGTGACTGCTTGAAACTGTTCCTTTGAGATCTCTTAGAGGGCTAATTACAGTTATGCTGGCAGGCTAGGCAGCAACTTATTCTTCAGACTGAGTTATTGGTTTTTAAAAAATTATATTTATTTTATGGCGAAAAAAATGCGTACTACACAGGAATAAACTTTAAAATTTCCATGCTAGCATATTACATGATTGGGAAAGAGCGATACTGGTCCTGGTGAGAATAACAGATTATCAACTTCTGATCATATAGCAGAAAGTACTTTCTCTAATTGCTTAAGAAGTTGCACAGTACTGCTTACCAGCACAGCTTCTCCTCAGTGTCCAGAGTCACAACAGTAATGCCCCCTATACAGGGCAAAATCAGTTTCACTAAACCTGTGAATTTCCATAGAGTCATTGCCTTCTTTCATAATTTAATGAAAAGAAATACAAAATGCCTCTCTTGCTTGCAGTTTCAGGGTCTATACCTTTGCCTTGCTTAAATCAACTTAATCCCAAGATCAATACATTTATTAGTTGTTGGAAAAATCCATCATGCATCTTCAATTCTGAGAAATGTTCAAGTAGTTCAGCATATAACAATCATGTTTAGACACAGCAAAAGAGGAAAATTACAAGATACTTAGTGTAAAAAACATAAAATCCTTGATTAATCTGTAACAGACTAATCCACTGGTGGTGGTGCGGGTTTTTTTTCTTACCTCAATAATCTTGTCGTGAATTTGCAGGCCTTCTGCTTTGTCTGCAGGTCCGTTCTCCAGAATCTTTGACACATAAATTCCCTCAGCAGATTCCTCCTGATTGTTCTGTACCAGGCAACAGGGAAGTTGCAAAAAGGGCCACATTAGTACAAGAAATGAGACAGTACTAAAATCAGCAACAATGCAAAATGCAAATCTGCCTGAAATATGCAGCTTGCTTTTCTAGCTAAGAACTGAGCTCCTTGGGATGTTGGGGTTTTTTTGGTTTTGTTTTTTTTTTTTTAAACTTGCTTAACACAAACTAGTCATTAATCAAAAGGACAGAATTAATGAACTATTCCAGCATTTTTTATAAGATTATCCATTTACTTCTGGTTATTTTAGTCTAAATGAAACACAAGGTGCAATGGTAATCAGATCCCAGCTAAAATATTTAAAGCAGACCTCAAAGTTCAGAGCAGACAGTGACTAATATAAAGGCACAGAGGAAGATAACTTATAAAAAGTGTTTCTCTCAGGAGGGAAAGGACTCCTTGTAAACTTCTTTCTGCATTTGAAAAATAAAGCTCCAAGGAACAAAGTGACGTTAGTTAGCTCACGTGTAACAGTGATAGGATTTGGTTGGAACTGGTTAACCTCATAAATCCTATTCACATGGGAGACTGAGAATTTGCTCAACTGTGAAATCCATACAGATCAGCTGTGGACAAAAAGAGAACCAACTTCCAGTTGATCTCTACACATTGCTAAGTAAAACTTGTACGCAGGTCAGATTTAAAGCAGATAAGTTATCTACCACAGCTGGAACGATATACCTGCTGTGGTTGCACATGCTAAAATTACTTAATTTCATCATGTGATGGTTTAAGATAGTTTAAATTCATTATTAATAAAGAAATAATACCAAGCAGACACTGCCCACTTACAGTATTTTTAAGTGTCCATAGAAATAATAACCTAGACAGCAACAAATGAAGGAATATTTTTCCAGACAATTTATGTTGTGGATAGCAGTTTATATGACACTTATTTTCCTTCTGTGACTGGTGAAACCCTGACCAACAGCACAATTCATTTGAGTACAGGTTTCTAGGTCTAGGTCCTATATACTCATGGGGACATTGTTTTATATTTTTTTCTATTAAGAAAATGATAAAGGCATTTAAAAAAATGGAGCCACTGTAAAACATGCTTTACAACATGTGGCAACTGTCCTATGGAGTCTCAACCCAGGTAGATTTCAGGTTAACAAATATTTGCCCAATATGATGTTAGTCACACTATGATTTCATAAACTCCCTATTTTTTCCCCCCCTTTGTCACAGAAACTCACAGGTAAGAAGCAAAAGGGAAACTTATTAGCAGTTCCAACAATATTTTGAAATTACGAACTTTCACTGACTTCCCATCTAAACAGTGAGAAATGAAACTCTGATAAAACCAGCATAATAGCCATTAATGAAAATTCAAGAGGGACACGGTTTGGTTTTTTCCTCAAGAAAACAAAAGGCTAGATTATAGTACCTTTGCCCACATAAAATTGTATTTCTTCCTTAAGAAATTTCACTGGCTTTTTCAAGAGTAACGTCCAACGCAGTAAGAAAAAGGGTATTTGGCTTGTGGTCCCCATTGGTAGCACGTGCTGGTATCCACAGCCCTGACATGAAAACACAGCACATCGAGCTCCGGCACCTTCCTGCGCAGCCCACAGGCTGCATAGCAGGGAACGGAGGGGAGCTATGGGAGTGATTGGTTCATTCAACCTTTAGCTGAGTCTGTGGGTGACTGCAGGAGCCCCAAGCCATGCCTGCAGCACACACCTCCCTCCAGCCTGGCTTTGCCAGGTTGTCCTCGGGGGGGACACCCTCCACAGCCTCTGTCGTAGGACAGTCCTACCAGCCAGCCAGAGCTGGGGCCCATGACAAAACTGGGGATCAAAGCAGCCTTCCTCCTTTAGAATAATGAATCACCTCCCAGAAACACACACTTATAAGAAATGAGTCCTTTCCTGACAAAATAAAAGGCAAGCTTGTGGTGAGTCGTTCCTTTCCTCTCCTCCTCCCTCCAGGTAGAAGATGAACAGCAGGGAAGCCTATTATGGACTGAAATCAAACACAGCCAATGGAAAGTATGTATGTACGTTCCCCAAGTCACCAAGAGTCACCTGCTTTCCAATGGGAAAAACCTGCATTGTACTTACAAAACACAAATAACATGTGGTAAAGGAACACACTCCCACATAGGTGACTAATACACCACCATTCTGCTCTTCTGCTGCAAGGGCCAATGCTTCACCCAAGGGCACTTCTTCCCTGAACAACCTGAATGTACAGATGGCCTTCATGAACTCTTTTTGTCTTGTTTGAACAAAAATATTGAATTCCTCTTCCAGTATTTAAGTTTTTGAGCAGTTTTTTATTTTCATTGTTTGTGTCAACTCAATCCTTTTTTCCTGTTACATCCTTTGGCTCCAGGTATGTCGAGGGAGACTTTATACTAATATCTGGGAACCGCCCATCAAACATCCATGGTATTCCCATTTATCACAATGAGAACAAAACAAAACAGAATTTCCAAACTAAACTTCTAAGACTCAAAAGTCCCTGAGACCCAGCTCTGCCTCACAGCTCCACCAACTTCTCTGTCTCAAACTACCAGTGTCAATGGAAGACCATAAGCATTTCCTTCTCTCTGGTCAGCAGTTCTCTCCAGAAATCGTGCTATGAACCTTCATATATTTATCATTTACTCCTTAAACATCCAGAACATTCATTCAAAAAGCCTAATAGTTTGTAATATAAAAAACTGTTCTAGTATGCTCTGTCAGCATGTAAGTGCTTCAGAGAAGCTCAGCTGCCATCCCCAGAAAGCTGAACACCATGCTCCCTCTTCCCTGCAGTTTTCCTACAGCTGGAAATAACGGAAGTTACACTTCAATACAAACTAAATATTGTTTGTATTTGGTTACTGGTATACTTAAAATATGGATACAATCAAAGTGCATGTATTTTATCTTATAGCCACCTGTTGTCTCATCCTTCCATTAGAAAATCTAAGAAACTCTTGCTTTGGATTTACAGCACCAAAATCTGGTAGCGGGTGGTTTTCATATTTACCCACAGGGAACAGTAGTTCTGCAGCACAGACAGTGAACTTCTTAGGCTAATGGGAACAGACTCTTTGGCACCGCTAAACATAGCTTTAGAGCAGAAGACTGTCAAACTAACATACAGGGTCCCATTCCCTCCTCAATAACAGTAGGAGGCTACAATTCTCCCACTTAACAAGAACCTGATCAGTGCATAATTATTACCAAGCCTTTTTAATCAACGACTAATTTTCCAGTTTAACAGGTTTCTTTACCCTTCATATGTAATGACAGTCCTGATTAATGCTTTTGGGAGGATGAAGTTAAAAAAAAAAAAAAAGAAGCCATATATTCTAGGGGGTGTTAGTGATCCTTATGCACATTCTATGGTTTCCAATGAACTTTCTAAACCTGGACTGATGAGATTAGATTGAGTTAAGATACAAGATTGATGAAAACCCTGTTTCAGTTCATAAAGAAAGAGAAACCGAAAGGAGGTATGTGAGAGCAGGACATATGCTTAAACTATCTGAGCTACAGAAGCAAATTTTCATCTGTCCTCTAAATGGGGAAAAAAAAAAAAAAGCAAGCTGTTTCAAAAAATTCCAATGGCTTAATCCTGTAACAATGACTCTTATAAGTACTCCCAAAGATTTCCATTGAATATTTTGCATGAATACATATTACTCACATGGGAATTGAGTGCAGATGAGCATTACGTTTTAAAGCAAAAACAACGGGAATACCTTTCTTGAAATCAAGAATAATCCAAGACAATGTCTTCAAAACAATGACTCCAACTACACCTGTTAATATACAGTTCATCTATCTATGGAGCTGATTCCATACTTACTGTCATCAAAAGAAACTCTTTTATTACTAAGAGTGTATACAGTAACAGAAAATATGGTCACAATAACCTACTGTACTTTTCTCGTTACCTGATTGGGCCGTCCTCCTATAATATTGAATCCCAAAGTATCATTTTCTCGGTGTAGCATGATTGTTAATGGTTTGGGTTCTCCTCCCTAAGAAGCAAGAGGTGAAATACTGTTAAAGAATATAGTCTCAAAAAGAAGATCTTAAGTGTAAGCACTAATGTACAAAATATTTTTAGCCGGAGAATATGTATAAGATAAGACTTAAAGGAAAATTAGGCTGAAAAGATAACAAGAGACTTTGTAATGGAAAAAACCCAAAGAATCCACCTGCCACTGAAAAGTAACACAGGTAACACCTGATTATCTTCAGCGCTGAATGGAAAGAAGTACAGGCTTTTGGTGAAGAATGCTCAGCACCACTGAAAAAAGTCAGAGCTCCAAACATCTGGAAGTCTCTAAAAAAATAAAATTCCCATGTGTGTCAACATTTCAGATGTTAAACATATAGGTTAAAATACACAACACTTTCAAACCCCAAAGTCATATCAGTACCCATTTCACAGCAACCTTCAGGGAAGATACACACACAAAATGAAACCCAACTCTTCATCCCAGCATTTCACTTCTCTCCCAAAAAAAAAGAATCCAAAACCATGTCTGCAAAAAAAAAAGGTTTTTTCTAAACAAGGTTTTAAATATAAAGCTAACGTTCAAAAACAGTGAAGGAGTCGAAGTTAAAAACAAACAAAAAAAAAGATACTTTTTCCTTCAGTGGAAGAGGTAAATAGCTTTCTAAAAAAAATTATTAAAAAGTCAAAAAAATACTTGGAGGCTTTAGCACAGCAAGTTAGATTATTTTACCTCATTCACATATGATAATAGTTACAGTTCAAGAGCCATACTCCCCCCCCAAAAAATTATATTCATCCAGCGCTGTTAGGTGTTTGTGTCTGCCAGTGTCCATTAATTAATAATATATAAATAATCAAATTTTGTATTCAATTTGACAACTAAATAAGGTATATCTTTCTGAGCATTCAAAATATAACACTTAACGCTGAAGGCCATATATTTTATTAACTGTGACAGTGAAATGTTTTATTGCCGCATAATACATTTGATTTTAATGTAATACATAGATAGTTTTTCTTCCAAATACCTGTTTTAGTCATTACCCTGGTCTCAGCTGTGCAAGACATTGGAGCGGCAGTACATACAGCAACACCTACCGGCAACGCTCGGAAACGGCTCCGCTCCTGCCCGGGAGGAGCGATGCCTCCACGCCAGGGCAGGTGGGGTTACAACTAGCTGATCTTTAAGGTCCTTCCAATCCAAACCATTCTAGATTCTACATATAAGCACACTTCCCAGAGCCAGCAACCTAAACCTCATGGCCTAGCTAACCAAAGAAAATAATAATAATATAAAAAGATTAAATATGTAAGTCTCCAAACACAAAGTTTCTCAATGCCACAAAGACCCATGTTTCTAGGCACACAGGTGTCCTGCGAACGACGTCCCCTTTCCTGTTCCCCGTGCAGCAGCCAGATGCCCAGCATGCGACATTTCTTCAGGAGTGACTTTGCCTCAGACCTTCTCCACCTGGGATTTTGCTTCGCCATGGTCCGTGAAGATTTGGGTAAAAAGCAAAATTCTTTGCATTAAAACACTCCCTCACCACGGCTGCAAACAGCGGTGCTAGAGTCTGCACAGGGATCTTCCAGCCACTAGTTAATGCTCCAAAAAAGCATCAGCTCCCTTACAGCGAGTTAAGCCAGCTCACCAGTACTCTCGGATGGTTTATTTAGCCTGAAGGGAGCGAATCTCTACCTGAGCGATGCTCTCAGACCCGAGAAGAGAGCGAAGTGCTGCACCAGTCTCTGCTATTGACAGCGTCAACTTTTATCCCACTCTACCGAACGAGAGCAGCTTTGCTATCGTTTCACCATCGCCTACAAAGTTTACACTAATTTCATGCTCCGTTTTTTTAAGACAATTCCTCGGCTGCTCAAACAGAAGTTAAAAGCCGGCTCCTGAGCTCCTGCCAGTCTCCCCTGGAGCAAACAGCGGCAGCCGCCGCCGGGTGCCTGCGGGGCGGGGGCGCCCGATGCGGACACCCTGCCCGGAGGAACCGGGACCCCTCTGCCCGCCGCCAGCCCAAGGGGGAGCCCCTCTCCCCTTCCTCCCGCTTCCCACCCCCTCCGGCCAAGCAGGGGACGAGCCACCGCCGCTATCTGGCACCACTGGTCCCACCGGCGCCCGGGTTTTCGGCCGCCGCAGGGAAGGGCTCCGAAATAGGGACCCACAAACAGCGTGTCCCCCCGGTCGGAGCTGCATCGCCCCGGGGGCGGCGAGGGCCCAGCGAAGCGGCTCGCACCGCCTGGGGGATGTCCGGGGACGGACCGGGCTAGGGGCCGGCGCGGACTTGGGGGTGACGGCTATGCCCCCCCCGGGGCCACCGCTCGCAAGTTGGGCATGGCGATAGCAGGTCCGGGGAGAGCACCGCTGCAGGGGAGCAGGCCGGGCGTGCTGCCCCGCTGGTCTCTGCGGCCGCACTCACCTTGCCGGGCTGGCCGCCTGCCAGGTCCCGGGTGATGCTGCTGATGTGGCTCACGTACTGGCCGAACTTCGCCTGGTACCGCCGCGCCGTCAGCTGCACCTCGCTCTGCAGCGCCGAGAGCTGCGCCAGCAGCGACTTCTCCCTCCTGCTCCAGCGCAGGGCCTCCCTCCTCAGCTCGGGACCCGGCTCCGGGCTGCCGCCGCCCCGCAGCGCCCGCAGGCAGCGGTGCCCGCCGCCCGCCCGCGGCCGCGGCGGCCCCGCGGAGCCGCCCCCCGAGCGGCCGGGGGGGAGCCCGCCCCGCTGCTGCGGCTCGGTGGGGCCGGGCGGCGGCGGCCCGTAGCGGCACGCCGCGAGGTGGGCGGGCAGCTCCCGCAGCCGCACGGTGCGGCCGCAGCCCCGCGGGCTGTAGTCGCACTTGACCTCCAGCTTCTGGACGAGGCTGCGGAGGGGCAGGACGGGGCGCAGCTCTGCGGCCGCCAGCGGCTGGCAGCGCAGCGGGCAGCGCCGTCGCCGCGCCGCCCAGGGCAGCAGGCAGCCGGCGCAGAAGACGTGCCCGCACGGCGTGGACAGCGGCTCCTCCAGCACCCGCCCGCACAGCTTGCACTGCAGCTCCGCCGCCACCGGCGCCGCGAAGCGCGACGGGTCGAAGCCCATGGCGCGGCCGGGGACCGCCAAAGTTTCGGCGCCGCGGCCCCCGCCCGGCCCCGGCGGCGCTGGAGCCGCTCCTGGCGGGCGGGCGGGCGGCGGCGAGGGGCGGGCGGAGAAGCGGGGCCGCGCCGGGGGAGGCGGGCGGCAGCGTCGAGCTGGAGTTCCCAGCGGCTTTCCCGCCCCCCCCACCCCACCTCGCATTAACTCCCTCTCCCCGGCGCTGCCGCCCCACGCCCAGCCCCGGCACCACCTCCGCCCTCCCGGGGCATCCTCGCTACGCGGCGGGGCGCGGGGGGAAGGGAGGGGGAGACGCGGGGAAGGGCCGCCGCCTGCGCCCATCGCCGTGCGGACACTGGCCTGGCGGCCGCGCTGTACCCCCGGCCGGTCGCCCGAGGCTGGGTTGAGGTCGCGGGGGTAGGACGATGACAGGCTGCAAAGCAGCGCGGGTCGCCTCGGCTCTTTGGCTGCTGCACGGACGTGCCGGTGCATAACGCACGCGCGTGTTTCCCTCTAAAGGGCTCGCTCCGCTCTTGTGCTCCCGCGGTGGGACATCCAGGGCACGGAAAGCTCAAGCCTCCAGTACCAATGCTGTCTTTGTTACCACACCAAAGAAAATAGTCAGGGTAAGAAAATTGCTTGTTGAGCCCTCTTAAACAACAACGTCTGTATAAATAACACTTTCATTTCAAGAAAAGCTAAAACACAGCAGAATCTGGAAAGGAATAGTTAGGATCCACAGCCAGCCTGGATTCTACCCCTTCATTGCTGCACAACCCACAACACACACTGAAACACGAAACCCCTAACGCATTCCCCACATAACTTGACTATTGAAAACACAGAGCCAGATTGATGCCCCCCAGCCCCGTGGAAAACCTCCCAGAGGAGAGCGGGATGGAGCCCTCTGAGGCGTTCCTGTGGTAGGCTCCTTCCCATGTGGGTCAGACACCATCACGTTTGGTAAGGTGGTTTTGGCCTGCCCAGGCCCAGATCCCAGGATATTTTCTTGACTGAGGACTCCTAAGGCAGAGCCAGGGTGTGTCCTCACCAGCTCTGCAATTCCTGCCTCCAGCCCTGAATCCCAAGCACGTCCCTCTGGGAAAGCCATCAGAGCTTTTGAGACCCACTAGTGAATGGTTCTTTTCCATGACTAGAAAGACAACATGGGGGCAACGCAGCAGAGGCAAATACTCATCCCTTTTTTCCAAAGTAAGAAGGAAAACTCTGCACATACGTGCCCCTAGAACTGTACCTGGAACCACACATCTCAGTTATGTCTACCCATCATTTGCTTAACAAAAGTTTCTCAGCAATTTTAAACAATAACAACTGGCAATGCCCCACAGAACATCTACAGACCCAAGTATTACTGAGAAGCACCACCAACCTACCATTTCTGACTTGCCGGCAGAAACCTATGGTTTCAGTTGGATTACCATGGACATAAAATAAATAAACAAATGAACCGCACCATCAAATAGTCTCTCAGATTTCAGACAAGGCACTATAACACATTATACAGTATTTCATTGCAGACCAAAATCATATTCTCTCACGCAAAAAAGGAAATTAGATACCCTGAGTGATTATGCTATTCATACTGGGTTTTGATCATCTAGCATATCCATTGATTTTGATTGCTTTGCTCATAGGGTCATGATCAGTATCATTCTGAATGTTACAGAAAATGATTGAAAAACAGTATTCTTCTCATGTGCCTTTGAATTTAACTGTTCATTTACCCTCATTATTTATACCATCTCTTCTGTCCCAATGTATCTTCTTTACCTCCTTATACATGGCTCAGAGTCTCAGGTCTGAACAGAGGCAGTAGCATCTATGCTCATAGATTAAACCGGGCAAAGAACAGGCCCCAACACTGGCACATGGTCTGTTAAACTGGTGTTGCCTATGTTAGTCTGTTGGCATGATGCTTGGAATGGTTTTGGCTGAGGCCTGTGAGCAGCCTCCCAAACCACACTTGGGCACAACACAAGGGTGGCAGAGGCCAGTCCAAGGAGTCAGTTTGGGGTTGTCATGCTGCTTCAGGGGTGACAGCTTAGGGGTGAGGCTGGGAGTCCTTTTAGGGTCCCTGGCACATTTTATTCAGCAGAACAAATGCAGCCAAGGGGATGATGTAGCCAGGTTTGAACCTCGGAGCCTTTAGGCTTCTTTTAAATTAGGTGATTAATTACATGAAGGTTTAGAAATCCCATGGCAGGCATACTTTTCAAAAACCCTGTCCTTTCTGGCCTGCTTTGGGCATTGGTTAAATGTCAGTGCACTGGCAAAACGGTTCCAGGCAGTTGTGCCGTTTCTCCGTTCATGCTAGAAACTATCTTTCTTTGCCAAGATGTCAACATGGATGGCAGCACGGGTGACTGGGTTTATATAAAAAATAATTTCCCAATGCAAGAACCTGTAATTCAGACAAATGTACAAAACTCATCTAAAGGTAACAGCTGTCTGCATACCAGACCTCCACATAAATGGGTATACACATGGATAAATACATGCAAGCATTACCAATACGCTTACAAGGGATTATTCCTACAATTAGTCCTATTAGTTCTGACGTAATGAGGAAATGAAAAACACAATCCTCATACTTTCCTAAACTGTGCTTAAAGAGACAACAATAATTACAAATTTTCTCATCTGAGGTCTCAGCAGCTACAGCTACAAGTTTCATACAGCCACTCACTACAGTCACAGCTTCACTGTGATGATCAAAGAGGAAAATGCAGATTTAGTGAGACTGGGAGAGGCTGAGGAGCACAGGAACAGCAGCGCCCTCAGGAACATTGCCCACAGTAGCTCTGTACAGCTCCACCACTTGCACTGGGACTGCGCCCAGTCATGGATGAAATAAATGATGTGCAGTGGCTCGTCTGCAGGACAGTCTCTATCTTCAACAGCTTCCACCATATTCTCTTTTGCTCTACCTGGTAAGGCAGCAAAAGTAATGGGAAATAGGAAAGCACTTGCTTTTTTTAGTCACGTGTGCCAACACACACACACACACACACACACACACACACACACACACACACAAGCACGCTTTGAGGAAGGATTTGGTGAAAGTAACTGCTGCTGAGGGAGTTCTTTATCAGCACAGAAAGCCTGCTGTTCCTGGGCATCAGAGATGGGAGAAAAGCTATTTCAAGTATAAAATCAAGGGTTATTTCTGCCTGTAGCTCTTGTCTCATCCTACAAGGATCTGCTGTTTAAATTGTGAGCTATACAGCTGTTCCCAAATCTGATGAAAGAATCCTGAGATAAGAATTACTGCTCTGAAATCTGAAGGCAAATGGAAGGTTCCTGTCTCCATTGAAATCAATGAGGAAAATCAGATGAACTTTCAACTCACATATGTGGGAATAAAATATGTATTTTTGTATTTCCCCTCTCATTTTCATAATCATTTTGCCCTATTATTCATCTGTAGGATTTCAAAGGAAGGTTCTTTTCCCAGTCGCACTAGTAAAACCCTGTAACTAATTTAGAGCCAGGAGGACTCAGCAACTTCACTCTGAGAGCAGATTTAGACCTGAGCATTTGCTATTAAAACCTGTTATCATCAGAAGTCTGGAAGAATGAATGCCATTGCTCTTTGGCAAATAGAAGATTATAAGCATAAAGTTAGCCCATATAACTCGTTTCACTGTAGAGAAGCACCTCAGAAGTGGGGCTTTTTTCCCTTATTTTCAAGTCAGCAAGAATTTTTCTGTATCACAGTTTATCATTGAAGCACATCAAGACACTTGGAGGGAGTGTCCCTAAGGTGGAGGAGTCAAAAAAGCCTGAAAGCTTATGGTTATTTGCTGCAACCTGAACAAGTATTTGCATTCGTCAGTAAAGGAAAGAAACTTCCAAAAAGCTGCAGACATTCACTGAAGAAGTTTACATACAGAAAACATTTATGAACTGTATTGTTCACAAGCACAAAGACACTCTATAATCTCTGTTTAACTACGTTTGACATCAAATGTGCCAACAATCAACTCTGACCACTAGAAAAATGAGAATGAGTCTTAAAAAGCAGTGAGTGCGAGATATGGATTTTGGACCTGCCTCTTTCATCTGCTGAATGGCCTTAAGCAAGTCCTGTAACTACTTTTCATTTTTCACTTCACTTACTACTAATGTTATCCAGCAGAATTCACTGAAGTCACTATACAATGTCTGTCACTAACAAAGCTGCTGTCTTAAGGCACCGGTCCTTAGGGCAGTCAAAAGAGAAGTCTGTACCTTCCAACTCGAGAGGTGGGTAGAAGCACCTCCCAGTATGTGCTGTGGAGCCTGACCTGGGAGGCATGCTCTGAGGTCACCCCCTGTGGATTGAGCCTTGTATAAAGGGGAGGAAGAGAAGCGGTGAGATTGTGCATGATCCAAGAGTCGAGCTGCCCAGTGCTATAAAAGCAAAATGCTCCTGAGCATTCCTGTTAAGTCCTTTGGGAATGTCACTGTTGGAAATTAAGGGTGCCATCGACTTTGGACACCTCCAGCAGCTGAACAGTTGTTTTTTCAGTAGGATGTTTCTACTGGGACTCCTGTGATACAAAATCTTTAGGCAGACATGAGCACTGAAAGGTGGCTTTTCCAAACCTTCTTAATGGAATGTTTTCACAGTAAACAGTTTTAAAGGAAGAAAGTGCTGTTATCCCTCTTTTACAGCTGAGGAGGTGGATAACTAAAATTCTTTAGGTTCTGGGTCAGAATGGCTCACATAAACTGTAAGTGTGTGTCAGAGCAGGGAGCTGGGACTGCCCTTTCTCTTTAGGAGACTGTTGACAAGGCAAGATCTTCTCCTAAAATGGAAGCCCAGACCTGTGTGATACATCTGGCCTTTACCAAGAAGTTTCTGATGGTTAGGGAAGCCAATAGTGAGAGCAGGCAGTAGCTTAAATGGGGATAATAAAAGGAAAGCCAGGAGTGGGTAGAGAAGCGGAATAATGCAAGTGTCTGGACTGCAGCAGTGCATGGGGATATGCGTTTCTTTAAATGTCTAACTGCAAACAGAGCTAGGAAAGGCAGGAGAAGACTGCACACTTGACCTATAGGTCAAAACAGATTGATACGCTTGTTCTAGGGTTGAGACAATGCTTTTTCTGAATTCCTCTTTTTTTTTCTTGTTTAGTGTTAAAGGAAAGTTACTTTCTAACATGGCAAGAAAGAAGAGAAGAGGTGAGATTCAGGCTGAGGGAAAATAGGTCTGCCAGTGTGTTCACCTCTTACCCTTGTCAGGCCTGTACCGCATTCCTGCAGCCAGCTGGATCATCACTCGATGTCTGGTACGAAGCTCGCTTCAGACTGCACGGGCTGCCGCACCCCTGCCCAGTGCTGCCCACACAGCCCTTCACACCACAGCCAGAACCAGGGGTCCAGCTGCAGCCTAAACAGAAGGTGCTAGCAGTAGGGTTAAACATAAAGGAACATGGGACCCTTGCCTTGGGTGTTTCTATCTCATTTCCCTTTCTCAACCCAGTTGTTGCAACCCCCAGATGTCCCAGTTTCTAAATTTGTCCTTGCAAAGCCAGTCCACCATGCAGTCACCTGATGCAGACACCTCCTCTCAGCACAGAGCTGCTCCCTAAGGGTATGCAGATACCAAAAGCTTTCCGTCTATTTTAGCATCCATTAGTTCAAGGAGAAAAAGTCTGAGGGGATGATTTTTCACATTATGAAACCTCAGCAGCTGATGTCACTGAGCAAAGCCACTCACTGTTGCCAGGCTCATATGAGATGACAGAGCCCAAACTGGTTCAGAAAGGGATCAGCTCGTTGCTGGTGACAGTCCCTCCAGAGTAAGGTTAAGTCCTCTTGCCCTTGCTGTACTTGATCAACCAGCAAAGACATAGTGGCAGTTTCTAGGGCTTCCTTTTTAGGCAGCAAAATTATTTAAAAATCGAAGATGTGAAAACAGTCACCTTGCCCAATATCAGTAAATTCAGGTACACCAGAAACAGATAGAAGCAGAACCTCAGTTTCTAACCTCAGCAGATCTCAGTGAAAGCTTTGATAGCTGCTCAGATTAGCAGAAATGCTTCAGGGTATTACCACCCCTCTGTCTTTTACATGTCTCTTACTGGTGTTACATTGCACAGCATTTAGGAAACTATACTACTACATTGCATGGTATTAGCTTGCACATCAGCTGGTAAGGAAGAGAAATAAACCATGTTCAAAAACATATATGAAAAGCTCAGAGTGAAATATGACAAACTAAAAAGAAAAAAAAATGCAGGAATTTTGTGGTAGGATTTTCATAACTTATGTAAATCTGGAAATTTAAGCCTTTGAAATTACATTTAAATATCATTGCCACCAGAATGTGGCTGTCCTTAGACGACTAAGCCAGGTGATCTGCCTGAGAAATGTGTATAGAGAATTCTGATTACTTTATGCATTTTAACATGACACAAACTGGAAAAAGGTATTAGTAAGTCAAAGAAAACAAGACAAAAATGAAAGAAACCATTTCAAAATGGTAGCTAAAATATTACAATCAGTTCATGGAAATATGGGAATCCATGTACTGTTTCAGTGTTATTAGCCTCTTATCAGACGCAGTACAAAAAAACAGGTTAGAAATATGGAAGCAATAGACGCAAAAGGGACATGAAAAATTAAGATCTTAATGTTCGTATGGACCTTAAGATGAACATATAATAATATGCTTCTGTTTCTTTTCTGTAATCTATTTGTTCATGACATGTACTGTAATTTATGTACTTTGGAGTGTCCTCTTCAATCCCATGCCTGTTGCCTCCATGCACAAAACAGGTTAAACAAAGACGGTCAAGGAACACTTTACTCCATTGGCGTCAATCATATATGAAAACTGCGATACTCACTCCAAACATTTAATTGACCCCAAGGCAAGTCCCTTTGAGATCCAGCTTATGCTAACACAAATAATGCAGTGCTAAGAATGAAAGATTTCCTCATGCAATGAAGCATTTTAGTGCTCTAGCAAACATGACTCCTAGATATGCTTCACTTCCTCCATTAGCAACTTACTACGTTTGAGTTTCATGTTTGCATTTGACAGTAGAAATAATATAGATCAGCCATTTACAGTAGTAAATCTTGAAAAATATCAGCATAATATAATAGCAAATATTATGAGCAGTGAGAAAATATGCTTTTGGATTTTGCAGTTTTTCCAGCACTTGATCTGTTTAGCCTTGTTTTTCCTCTGAGTCCTATTTTCCTAAAGCTACACTTTCACAAATTACTTATTAATGAGTCTGAATTAAATTACATACAATTGCTTATTCAACAAGTAAACTTAAATCATCTGAATGGCTTGTGTTTTATTTCACTTAAAATTAAGATGCATTTACCTGTCTGGTGTGGAACACTACCTTGAGTAGTTACTCCAAAACCACATTTAGGACATTATTCTTTCTATCAGCACCTCTCATTCACCACCCCCACTAAAAGCAGACAGAACCTCCTCCAATTTGTGATTTTTTCCTTGTATGTGAATGAGATTCACTGTTATTTTGCATGGGTTCTCGTGGTCTGCCCTCAGCAAGGCTGGAAACTGTGACCTCTTTGGGGAGACAGTGGCTTTTTACAGTATTTTGGGTAACACCTGCAAGGGGACAACACTAAAGGGACTGCAGGGAGCCAGGATCAGGCTCCATGGCTGATGCCTCCACACTGTCTGTCCCCTTCCCTCATTCATGTCCCAAGGCAGGTGGAAGGCCACCCATGAGCCTGCAACCATGCTGCTTGGGGACTTTCAGAGGA
Source organism: Falco naumanni (assembly GCF_017639655.2). Taxonomy (NCBI): domain Eukaryota; kingdom Metazoa; phylum Chordata; class Aves; order Falconiformes; family Falconidae; genus Falco; species Falco naumanni. The sequence continues at coordinate 50,017,448 of NC_054058.1, read as the reverse complement.
AAAAGAAGTGACCTTCCAGTACTCTTGTGGGTGGAGGGTATGCCCAGGTTGGCTAGGGGACTTTGGCAGAACTAACGAACATGGTTTTCCTGAGAGTTATGGATGGTGGCTAGGTTTTCTGGTGCCCAGTAATGGTGGGGTTCACATTGCAGTGTCCTTTGGTGAGAAGAGCCAGGGGAAGGGGGCTGTCTTCCAGCAGTCTGCCAGGTTTTATTACACTTCTAGGATCTTTCTGTCTCCTACACATTTGCCAGATGTGGCTGATAGAAACTGGGAGTTCAAATGGGATTAAGGAGGAGACCTGTACAGGCATGCATACACACAGAGAAGGCCAATGCCACATCTCCTTTTCTCTGGAGACCAAACCAAGAAGTAGGTTTAATACAACCGAAAAATCCATACAGGTAAAGCCACAGCAAAGATACTGTTTGTGTTTATCTTAGTACTTGAGGGAGTGCGGTTTAGCTGAACATCTCCTGGGAGAATGTTCACAAGAAGTGTTGATCTCTTCTGTTTCTGGAAATGTCAAGAGTGCTGAATTAGCAAATTTCTACTTCCTGGTTTAATAGTCCTCATCCTACTGAGGCCAAAAATGGAAAAGAAAAAAATAATTTTCTGATGCTTGAAAACGTTTTTTTAATTTTTTGAATCTTACCAACAATTTCTACTCATCTTTTTGTGAGAGACTCAGACCTGGAAGATCAGAGATGACACCATTAAAGCTTATTTGGACAAGTTAAATCTACATTGTTTCTAAGCTGCCTATCATCACGGATTCATGAACATTAATTCTGGTCTACTAACGCAACTTTCTAATGACTACCTACTCCTGCACTGAGGATTGACACGTACAGCCTGATAGTCTTGTTACGGGGTGTTTTGTCAAAGTGCTAATACAGCTCCTGCCTGCTGCATTACCTCATCACTACTTTTTAAACCTATATGTGTTTTCAAGAAAGAAACCTGAATTTTAGAAATGCTGAGCAGACAGATGCTTCAGTGACATCAATGGGAGATAAAAATGGTCAAAATCTGGTGCACTTTTAGAAAGAATGAATGTGCTTTTTCTCCCGACCTATTAGTATTGCCCTGTTCAGCCCACTAAGTTATTTTATGGCATTGCCTCCCTTCACCCTCCAGCTGTATTATAGCTGCATCAGGCTCTGCTTATATCACAGAAGTTTCAGATCGATAACATATAATGTAGTATAAGAGTCTGCTATTAACTTGTAGAAGGCTCCCCACCTAAGTGAGATAAGACAGATTTGGCCCTTGGTTATGTTTTAAAATGGACCAAGGCACAGCAAAAGATTTTATATTAATTTGATATTTTGCTGTTAGGCTTTTCTCTTTTAAATAGAAACGGGGGATACATAAGCTGAGGTATGAAAGAACTTAGCATTTCAGCTTAAATGGGAAAATCTAGATGGCAAGTGTGTTATCTGGTATATGCAGAGGCATGGCTTCAAATTTATTATAGCTCATTTTCAAGCCAGAAAATTTGCCAAAATTAGTAATGATCCAAACTGTAATAAAACCTGAAGTCACTGCTAGATTAACATACCATCAGCATAAAATGCCAGTTTAAATTCACTGATGCCAGTCTCCATCCCATGAGAATATGAAGCAGCATTAACACCTTCTGTCAAAGGCTCTCATGTTATAATAAATCAGCATGGTGGTAGGGAAGAGAAGAGACACAGAAAATACCTTTTTCTGTAGTAATCAGACTTTAAAGTTTCCAAGTTTTCTTGATCTCTACAACATCAGAATTTATCCGGCTGTGTGCTTGAGCAAGCAGGCATTCACTGCTGACTAGGACAAGGTCCAAAAGTGACAGCCTCCTCTGAGGCTAAAGTCAGATGAACATGGTCTTTTGGCAGCCTGCGTATTAAGAACTACCCCATTCCCAGGTTGTCCATAGAGGACATCACTGAGATTAGCAAAATGTCATTGGATCTGATTTTGTACTGTTTGGGAACTTTGAATTTCAGTACATCACTCTTCAGGCTGGTTTTGCAAATACAACATCCCAAGATTCCTTCACAAACACCACCAATCCTCTGCAACACCCACTGCCTTCAAGCAGTGTGATTCAGACAAGTAGGAGGGTTTTTTCCATTAGTCCTGCTTTCAGCTTCATTTTAGCAATGAAATTACTCCCTCCTTCCCTTCCCGCACAAATAACACTCTCCTAAAGAAGTCCAGCTTTTAGTGATTAATAGCATTTTGCAAAGTCTGGCTAATGCTTTAGCAAGAACTGTCAGGGCGTCAAGGACAGGGAGAGCAGAGCTCAGGGCTGACTGTCATTATTCCTGATTCTGCCACTGACGTACTTTGAGATCTTCAATAAGTTAATTAACCTCTGTGACTCAGTGTAAGCACTGGTGTAATGCACGTAGTAATGCTTAACACAGAGTCCCGCAGATGTAAGCCATGATAAAAGGGTAGAGGACTATTATTGTTACTAATGATCATTAGTTTGAAATCATAGTTGGGCAAAACCAAAAATAACAAGGACATTGCAATTAGTTAAAAGGTAGGGTTGTGATATTTAATTATCATTAAGACGGTACACGATGAAAAATACATTACGTATTTTCGATGGTACTACTGAGAGAGAGATGAGAAATAACTTTGTGGGATATCTGCAGTAAAGGCCAGGGGTAGCAGCTCTGAAAAATGAGGATCACTAAATCTTTGTTTTTTTCTTCCAGCGTAGAGCTTATTTTTCCTATTGTGGCTATTAGACTTAGTCTATTTTCGTATATGTGATAGGGTTGTGCACTGAAAGATAACAAGCCACAAGTCTGTAAGTTTATCTCTACCTTTGTCACTGTTGTTTTCTTACTGTGCTTAATGCTAATTATATGTATTATCTAGAGAACTTTAGGTTTGGGTCCGAGCACTTTAGTCCTGTGTGCTGCACAAATACATTACAAGATATTCATGGTCTCAAAGAGATAACAAAAGCTGACACCTTTACACAGCACAATTGGCTATAACTATCTTTCCAGTTCTTTTAAACATTGCCTCTGGGATATAGTTAGATAAAGAAAAAAAATATCTCTTCCATCAGTTAAGATATTAGTGATCAGAACTGAATATTGGCAGTCTAAAAGAAGACATTCCTTTCAAGCTATCAAGAATTTTCCTTTATTGACTTGTATCTTTCAGCCTATCAAAAGTTTAATTTGCAGCTGAAATCCTGATCCTCTGGTGAATCATGTTTTCTTTTGAATGCAAAGGGCGTCTGTCTGGCAAAGTTGGCAGCCTGACCTCCATAAATATTGTTCTATTGATAAAAAGAGGAATTTGATATAGGGACTATCCAAAATAAATATTTTGCAGGGATTCTGAGTGTCTGAGTACAATAGAGCAACAGAATGTTACTGCATTTTAAATAATTCAGACATAAGCTGAAGTGAGTATTAGTTTTAGTTGAAAAACTGTCAAATGCAGTTTGCACCTTTTGTTTCATTTGGGAAATTAAAATGGACACCTGTTGAGCAGTTGCTTTTTTTTCTTCTATCATCTGTAGGGATTTGCCATTGATTTTGTTGGGAGCAAGTCTGGGCTTCTTAGTTTCTAGGAGATTTAAAACAGGATTTCAGCGAGGTATTCAGAAACACCAGCCTGACGAGCTCCTGCCCTTTGGGTGGAGGTGGATGGAAAAAGGGCCCTTTGTGCCCTCCTCATCAGAAGCCTTCGCTGGCTCAGGGCGGCTTCCTCGGTATGCCCTTGGGGCAGACGTGCAAGTGGAAAATCAGCTGTGCATTGCAGGTAGCAGGCAGGCTGGGCTGCCCCGGGATCAAGGCAAAGGGAACCTGTATATGTATACTACTTCAAAGCACAGAGCCATGATTTCTCCCCGAAACATACTCCCACCAGGGCTCTCCTGGTATGGCACACTGCGCCCTGACAAGGCTGTGCCCCAAAAGACGAAAGACATGCTGCTTTATGCTGGCATACCTCCTCCGTTCTGCCCCTTTTGCTCCTACAAAAGCTACTTACATAAAGCAGAAAAGGTGTGCAGAAGAAGGTGTATGTGAAGGATTACAGCATGGAAAGTCCTCAGAAGGGCTTACAATAAGTGTCTCAGCACCATCAAGTCATTGCAGAAAATTGTCTGACACAGAGGTGTGAGCCAGCTCACGCTGAAGTCAACGTGATAGTACCTCTGCATATCCAGTGTCATCCTCCTGCTGCTCTTTCTCAAAGGGAGCAATGGAGGAAATTTTCTCATCAGAGACCTTTTCCTTTTATCAATGAATTACACTATATTGCTGCTGCAGCGATAGTCTATGAATAACAGAGGACATATATTTTTATTGGTTCGTCTATTTAAGAAAAGAGAACTCCTGTCATCAGTGCTGAATTGTATACTAAAATTTGAGGATTTGGTAGGACCTACTATTTCTTTGACCTGTAACTCACAGCACTGCTGTGACTGCTGTGCAAGGGAACATTTGTGTAGTGTATGTCACAGATACACCAAAACTGGCTGTTTATTTGCTTCTGTCTTCCTATGAATTACTCTCTCTATGTATACCACCTTAAAAAGGTCTGTTTCAAATTGATTTAATTTTTTTAAATGCATGTTTACAATAATATCATGATAAAACAATACTTCTGCAATAAAAATAATGGCATTATTTATTTGGAAGTAGGTGGAACCTCAAGCTGAACTTCCCTTTTTGTCTATACTCTGGGCCATGGAGAAGCTTTGCATCTACCAGCTCTCCTTGCTATAGGCACATTTCAACACTCCCACCTTCTCAACATTTTGAAAAAGGTCTACCACTTTTAAAAGGGGGTCACACCACTTACATCCTCTTTACTGTTTGTAGGAATCAATCAAAGGCCTTCTTGGCACCAACTGAATCTTAAACATGTGTACTAATTGCTAAAAAAAAATCAAAACAGTGAAAGAGGGAGGCGGCATTGTCCCCTGTACTGACTCAAAAGTTTTCTCTTAAAGTTCAAAGAACATTTAACAAAACCCAGGGAACACCAAAGAATCAGCCATTCACAGGCAAATTACCCCATCATTCTGAACGCATAGGCACTGCGATCAGAGCAGGCTGAAATGCCTGTTCGAAGTCACACATGGCAGTGCAGGGCTCAGCATGAAGGCTGGGGCTGGAGGAGGTCCACCCAGGAGCTCAGCCCTGGGCAGCGGTGGCTGTGCCACACACTTTGTGAGTGCTTTGGCACAACCTGGTGCCTGTGACCCCAGCCACAGCCTGCTCCATCTCTGCATCACCAGCAAAGGTGATGGTGGCTTCCTGGCCATGCTGCTTGCACAAACAAACAGAGCACCTGAGGAAAAATAAAGAGCAGTTTGTAAAAGGAGGAAGCAAAAACCCAAGACAATGAAAATAAACAGCAGTTCGTGAAAATATCTCACAGCTAAAACCAAGGGCACAGAATTCCTTAGGCAACCTAAGAGAAATACAGCTGTGTTTGTTACAGTGCCATCCACTAGACTGCAGGTCTTGAAATCTCTCAGAGGAAAGCTGTATACCTAATGAAAATGTAGCTCCTTCTCTTGGCTCAGTGATTTAATACCACTGCTTCAGGGTACAAAACATTCTCCGAAGTACTGCTGTGCTACAAGTTACGAGATTGCCTTCCTGGTGTATCCCTCAGAGGTGTGATTTCTGCGCACAAGCTGAAGTTACTGGGGAATTTTGCTTAGTTAAACAGTGGAACATGAATCTCTGCATAACTGTTTTTGCCTTGTCCACACTCTTTCTGCTTTTTGCTCTAATTCTTAGAACTAGAAATGCTGAAGTTGAGATTTGAGAGGCAGCTTTTTGTAAACATCAGAAAAATGCTCATTAAACCAGGAGAAACTTGTACTTAGTTTTGGCCTACAACATGAAATTTAAGAGGTATAATAAACCATATTTTCTCTGGGACTGCAATGTCTTTTCACTGGCAAAAGAGTCTTGCAGCTGTACAAAGAGTTACACCCTGGGACAAAGTCTTAAGGCTACACTTACTATTCTACCGCGAAACCCCAACCGATGCTACATTAGTGCATTGGTAATGCACAAAACAATCCTTATTAAATAATTTTGGTTGTATCTTAGAAGCACAGAAGCCAATCCAGCTGCCTGCACACAGGGCCCTGGTGCCACTTGCACATCCTAACCGTGTCCCACCTGGTACCTTGCCTGTCTCATGCTGGGGAATGCAGGTTCCCAAAGGCTCACAGACATATCTGGCAGCCCTTTGCAAATGTCCTGAATGTATTTTACCTTTTGGGAGATGTAATCAATCCACTGACAACTGCACATCTAATTTACTTTGAACCTCTTAAATACCTCTCAAGATAAATAGACTAGCTTCTGGCCTTTTTAGCCCTTCTGAGCAGAGATACAGTGCTTAAGAGCTTGCTCAGAGAGAAGCTCCCACAGCTGTCATGAATGTCACTGTATTCACTGGAAAAGCTTTGTTTAGTTTCAGTGAGCCTTGAAAAGAGCTCACCAAGTCATTATTTCTTTTAAAACGACAACTAAAGGTCTCAGCTGAGACTGACAAAAACTGAAGTAGATACAAGAACCTCCCAAAAAAATTTGAAATAAACTCCATCAAATAGATGTGATAGACAATGAGCATATAAACTGTAATTTTTTATGTTATACTGATTTTATAGATTTAGTTTCTACAAAAAATTATATGGTGGAATACAAAAAGGAGCCTGCTGTCCCCAGGTCCCAGGTCAGCACTTTAACTACAAAGACATTCTTATTCACCTATCAGTTGTCAGATAGTTAACAGAGATTAGATTAAAGACCATTATTAAGAGCTCAGGAGCATTAGAAAATGCATGACCTAATGCCCACACAACTTTTAAGCAACAAGGCAGTGCATGTGCCCTGGGATGCCATCTTTCATCACATGTTTATGTCCTTTTTTGCTTCCCACAGATCCTTTCTTAGTGCAAAAAGCTGACGGTACTCAGTCCATGAGCAGCAACACACGATTTTATCTTCTCTCCACTGTTCAGTGCAGGGCCCAAGCTGTCTTTCTTCTTCACTGATGAAGCTGTGCTAGTAAAAGTAGGGTTATTCACATACTCAAGAGTTCTTTACAATGCCTTTCACTACAGTATGTATGTGCTTCACTGTCATTCATGACATAGTTTCACAGAAGTTCCTCTGAGACACAGACTTTATATTTTTCCCATGTTTCAGATTTGGAAATGCAGTGCAAAATTACTGATGTAAAGTTAAACACATACACACGCTGAAGGCTGAAAGGTCCTTAGGTGTGCTCTGGGAGATTGGACAGGGAGACGTCTCATCTCTGGATAATTTTATTGGTGAACTCCAACCACTTTCTTCCGAGAAGTTTTGAACTACGGTATTTCAAAGGGATGTCACTTAGCCAAAGGTGAACTTTTAAAGTGACGGTAAAATACAAGCTCCTGATATAAGGTTTAACCTTTTGTGAAACTTCATATCCCAGCTTCAAATGTTAGAAGGCAGTCCAACATTTAAAATAAAAGATGCTGTGCAGTTTTGAGACAGGTAGAAATACATTCTTCATCCCACACCTCATGCTCAAAACTGGCAGTACAGCTTTAGCTGAAATATTCTTTGGGAAAAAAAAAAAAATAGATGGAAAATTTCATTCCAAAGGGAGAAAGTTTGGAAGAGTTGTGAGAAGCTGAAAACAGGGTATTACAACAGGAAATGTGCAACCTCAGGAATATGCTGCCGACCTGACTGCAGACTCAGAGAGTATCCAAAACAGAGACATAACATTGAATAAGTATACTATAAGACTGAAAAGAAAGGAAGCCACAATAAGAACACCTAAGAAAATATTGCCTGTCAAGAAATAAAGCATGTTTTACACATAGTAACCCCAGAGAATGTTGTAGTGTGTATTGCTCTGATTATTCTTACTTCAGACTTGTGGCGCGATGGAAATATCCTTTTCTTGTTTTCCACTGCCAGCTTGTACAGAAAAACAGCTTGCTGGTTATATAAAATAGAGGTTATCAGCAATATTGCTAATTAACAGTGTAGTTGCCAACTAAGAAGTTAAACTGACAGATATGACCTAATGTTACACAAATATACTTCATCAATCAGTTAAAAAAATACACAACAGCCAGTATTTTCTTTGGACTAGTAATAGAACCTATTGGCAGTTGAGGTAATTAAAGGCTAGTAAGCAGATTAAAATGTTTGGGGGTTTATAGCCTTCTTGTCTACAGAAAAAGGATGAAAGTGTTTTTGAAATGCCACAGCATTGAACTGATGGTTGTTTAAAAAGGGAAGAGTTTAGTGGGACCCCAAGGATCTACAGGCAAATCCAGGTTCAGCATGGGGAGATTTCAGGTCTCTGGGCACAGCTAGGCTTTTGGATGTCCTCTGACAGACGCCTGCTGTTGCTGGCACTGATCTTGCTCACAGCAGCCAGTGACACTGCACTGGGTATCTGTCTGATGTGACATACAGAGCTATTCTTTCATTTTCCCACTGTGTCCCATAAACTTGCAGGCTGCTGTGGAATATTGGTAACATGGAGAAGCCTGAAGGGCTGTTCAGGAGATAGGTTGGTTTGGCCTCTTCCTTTCAAATGGAGCAGAGGGAAGTACAGTTCATTTGTTTAATTTATTAAGTGCAGAATTTTTTGAATGATAGCTTGTAACAGATGGGAGCTGAACAGTACAAAGATGTATAGGGAGCTTCAAAAGCAACCCAAAATGAGACATTCAGCAGATCATGTTATTAGGTTTAGATGCAAAGAATAAAGGGGGGGGGGGGGGGGAGGGGAATCTTACGTGGGAGAATTCACTTTACTGATTTAAAGGAAGTCAAATCAATGTTTTTACAATTCTGTTTCAAAAAAGAGGAAGTATAATGGTGGGGATGAACCAAACATTCTTAAATACTCACTCTGAATGCCAATTTCCCACATGTCATGCAAGAAAATGGATTGACCATTTTTTAATGCTGTCAGAACAATGTTACTCATCTATTTTAGTGCAGACTCAGTAAATCAAGGATACATTTCACAGTAATATTTATTTAAGCAGCAAAACATTATTCATTGACATAGAGAACTAAAGTTCCATTTATGCTCAACAATTTATCATTAGACTCACTGGATTCACATACCATCCCAGCAAGATAAGGAATGCTATAAAAAAACCTGTTACTTATAAAAAGGAAAATCAAAATCCGAATATTAAATAGATTTCACTGTACTGTGATGGAGGTTTTGTTTTAATATTAGCAAAAAATAATTATAAAAGCAGAATATGCTACATGAAAAGAACGTGGCTGGAAGTAGTGACACTGATAACTGGCTCTGAACCTTTCACGAACCCGTTGACTTCAGTGGCCTTTGGATGAGGACCAGAACAAAGCCACATTTTTATTTGGCAGACAAATTTGATAAAAGCACAGTCTGAATCAGAAAAAAACGAAGTTGCAGGGAGCTATGCAGTGTAAACCATGAAGCAGAAATAAATAGTACTCGTACAGTCAAAGGAGCAAGTATAGTAATTGCATTCATTCACATTAAATCCAGTTGACTGATTTCCATTTAAGGAAGTTTGAGCTAGGAAAAAAAGCAGGAATCAACCAGAAAAAAATCTTCAGGATCTGTGTTATACATCTAAGATGAGCCCTGAAGGCAACAATACATCTATTATGCTTGGCATTTGGCCCATGCTTTGTATTTCACTTGGATTTCACTAATCATAAATCCTCAAGGCTTTTAAATTCTCCCTCCTTTCCTGGGATCACTTGGCCAGCTCTTCATTATGCTTCTAGCACAGCTGAGGCCCATGAAATACCACGTATAAACACTTCAGCTCTTCAAGAATCCTCATGAACATGGGTAAGAGCCACTGTTTCCACCAATGTAGGACTGAGTCTCCAGTGAAAGAGGTTTCCCTTGTTCCCGATGAAACGGTGAAAGGCTCCTGCTAAGGTGACTATGCACCAGAAAGAACACAAATGAGTAGTGCGTGTTTATAACTGCAAGTGCAAAGCTGCAATGCCAAACCTTTTCACATCCCCATAGGTACTAGAGCTCTTCAGGTACCCTAGATTTTGATTGTTTGAATAAAATGCAATTATCCAAGCGAGTAATTTAATCAGCATAAGATAGAGTAATTCCCTCTTTTTGTTTCAGTAAGGATGTGATTTGTCTGACCTTGTCTTCAGCTTCGTTACAAGGAGAGATACTCTCTGCATCCTAGAACAGCCAGCAGACACAGGGCTTAGGGCACACTTTAAGGACCTGAGCCATATAGGTGCAAGCTGGGAGGAGAAATTTGAATGAGCCTCTTATTTTCTCATCGCTAAAGTAGTGACTAGAAAGGGAGGAAGAATAATAGTATGTGATGCTTTCCTGGAAGAGGGAGTTAGTGGCTGCAAATACCAGCCTGGTTGTGCTATTTGCAGCAGTAGATGCCAGATTTAAGACACATTTCAATGCACAGCGATTCTTTTATCTATGTATTAGGTATTTTCCTGCTGATTGATTCCTGAGCAAGAGCAGCTTACCTTGTGCTAGACATAGTATTTCCCCCTTCAAGTTTTTTCCTTTTTACTTTCGTGGAGAATCTCATTGTCCTTCAGGTACAGCAGTGACTTAGCTAGGAAAATATGAGAGCATATCTAACATTGTGTTGTATTTGCCTACAGCAGATTTCTCCCTTTTCTGTCCTACTGCTGACTGTTGCATTTGCTACAGGTCATTTTCCTCAGGTACTGGAAGAGATCACAGAGTGAAGAGAGGAGAGGGGAGAACAGATCTGCAAAAAAGTTACTTTATACTTCAGCAGATGCCCAATGCTTTTTGTGTTACAGCATCACAAATAGCTGTGCTGTCATGGTGCTTCAGCCAGCACACTGTTCCCACTGGTAATTCAAAACATAGGTGTGCTCAATTTAAGCAGCTCCTTTCTCGCTCTACTGCTTATCTCAGATTTCTTTCTGGGGTGTCTGGTTTTCTCCATGCACCACAGAGGTAACCCATGCACATGTAGAATTTTGGATCCTGCATCAGAATCTAGCCACCTAATTCTAAGGTGATTAAGCCCCTTTGAGGATCTGACCATTGGTGAAGTGGTGAAGAGCAAATAACATCCTGTATTTACACATAGGTGCCAAAGAAAGGCCTTATTAATGATAATATGTCTCATATATGTCTTGTCATGAAGTCAAGATTTCTTGGAACAAAGTCATGCTCCCCAACCTACTGTCTGTGAGGAACTTTTTCTGAGGAAGCACGTGAACAATGACTTACATGTCTTTAGAAACAGACATTAATGGCTAAAATAGAATATTATTAATATGTATAAATGAGATTTTGTCTATAGTCTTTCTTCTTCAGGTTTCTGCAATTATATCTTCTTTTATTCCCCCCTCTAAAAATAGTACATTACTTGTGATGCACAAGCAAGCTGCTTTCACAGGCTAGAAGGGAACGGTGACTATGGGCACGCAGTGAAAAATTTCAAGCTAGAATGGCCAAACTGCCATAATATTCTACATATTATACATTAACCTGCTTTAACTGAGAGACAAACCACATGACATTAAACTAGTCTAACCAATGTTTGAATAGACATCCAGAAATAACTGTGAACAGAAACATGGCATGTGTGTACCAAACTTTACTTGTGTAAGTAATGTACCTATGACAAAAATTACGTTTGCAAACACAACACATTTGCACAAACATCAAGAAACCAAATACTTTCATAATTATCAAATGTTATTCAAAGCATTATCGACATAAAACTTGTAGCTGGGAAGAAAGCATGTGTTGGGCCTTATTCCATACTCGGTTGATTATCTCAGCCCAGGAATACCATAAATTATGTTTTAGATAAAGTTCTAGTCACTTTGATATAAACTGGTACAAAAAACCCTAACTCTAATTGCCAAAGAAAATAAATGTTTGCTGGATCAAAGGATTGCTTTGCCCTATCACTGATACATAGTTTCATCTCTCATATTTAGGTATCTATGTTTTCCACCAGTGGTCAACTCAATGCCTGTCCACAACTGTTATTCCTAGCCTTCATAATAACTGCCTTGGGATTTCTCACGACAGACTCTGCCTTGGCAGTAAACTGAAAGGAATGCTCTGGAGATCCCAGAGGAAGTGTTGCACCTTTGTCCGTATGGTTCATATATGGAACTATGTATAGAAGGTGGAAAAGAAAATCTTATTGCTTTTTGCCCACTCAGTATGTCACCTTTTGGATGGGTTTAGATGCAGACGTATTACAACATAAAGCTAGCACTACACTTTATCTTTGACAATGTTTATTACTCCTGAATTAAATCCAGCCTGGTTTCGGTGTTGGTCAGTCATGCATCTGACTGGCCGGATGGGTCTGGGTTTCTTGAGAACAGGGTTTGCTTCATTTTGGAAAGAAAAATGAGGCTGTGAAAGCCTTTAAGGACAAAGCTTTGCTCTGTAGATTAAAAATACTGAAGGAAGTATTTATATTTTTTAGCTAAAGCTAAATTTTAAATGTCCTATTTTGTTATTCTACAGTCTCACATTTACAACATTTCATTTAGGTATTTTATTGGAGAAAGAAAGTACATGTTTACAGCAGCATAATTATTTAGAATAAGTGTTTAAAATTCTATAAGATCATTCCTGCTATTAGATTAGAAATCATTTGACCAAGGATATAATTCTAGAAATAGTTAAATAAATGCTGAATAAGTGATAAAATGTCCTTCTATTGTGTTTAGCCACTGCATGAAGACATGTCACACACTCAGCTGACACCTTTTCGCTCTGCTACTGTGTTGTGCAATGGTTTCCATATGCAGACTGGGGACTGAGAAGGGGATGACAGACTGCTTTATCTCCTTCACTTCAGGAAAACAGAAACCAGTTGACAGTGTATTCAAAGAGAGAGAGAGAAGGAGGGGAGAAAGAAATTTGTTTGAAAACCACCAATGCTGTTATGAAATATCAAGTTCTAATTCACATGACTCACACTAACTACTCTCCCCAGGCTGGGCAGATGACAAAGCACATTATAATTATGTGGCTAAGATTGAAATGCTCTTAAAGCCTATGTAACTAGCCTAATGGACTCCACTAAAACCCACCAAGGGCACTAGACCTCACAAGCAAAGACCATAGCCAGATATTACAAATGGCAAGGCTGTAGTCCAGTGAAAACATGGTGCTACTTGCAGATTGTTTCTCCTTAAAATGATTGCTCTGCTGAATGCTCGAGGAGAGTGACCTCAGTTAGTGGTCACCCATGGCCGTTTCATTCCTTCAGTTGTTTCCTATTGCTTCAACTGTAATGGAAAAGGTTTTCTTTCCGTGCATAAAACTCCAGTTGAAATGAATAGGCAAGGGAAAGCTTTTCTAAAAGTAGAGCTCTCACTCCTTGAGTGAACAAGAAAATTCCTCGAAGGAAGTGTTCATAGCAGTATTCATAGCAGGATTATTGTCCTCAGCATTGGTCTGCAACAGAATAATTTCCCTCTGTATATGAAATAATTTGGCCAAACGAGGACAAAAGGAGAGAACGAAATGCTGGTTTCCCTGGCTGAACTAGATCAGCCTTCCTGATTAGTTTGTCTATTCCCTATTCCACACTAAAATGAAACTACAGCTCTATGAAATGTGTGTAAAAATGTCTTCTCCAAAACAAAAATTGATTTTGAATAGTCAGTTCTCAATGCACTGCAAGACCACCTAAAGAGTCCTCAAAAGGCAAGATAAAACAGAAAAAAAACCCACAAAAAATCAAGGTGAAATATTTTAAATATATATAAAAAAATTAATTACTATTTTAAATGCAGAATAGAAACACAGATCCAGAAAAATGACACCTACAAATTTCTGCTTTCCTTTACCTAAAATTTTTCTATTCTCCTTCCATTTTCTCATCCCTACTTCTTAGTTTTAGTGAGTTTATTTACTTTTTCCTATAATTGTTCTGTCTTTTCCTATACCAGTCCCTGACTGTCCTTGTTCCAGCTTTCAATATGCCCAGTTCTTCCTCTTCCCAGCTCTCTTTTCCTCCCCTTTTTCGTCTGTGGCTCCTCCATTTTATGTCATAGTTTCCAATCCTCCTTTGCTAGTGAGGAGCTGTGAGCTAAGGTCTCCTCCCTGCCACAGAAGAAAGTAGGAAGAGGAGCACATACAAAGGCAAAGACTCTTGTGGGAAAGAGGGGAGAGTAGGAGAAGTCCCACCCAAGCATTGCCTTGTTCTGCTTTCATTCAAGAGCTCGCTGCTTAGAAATTCTTACTTCATTTCTGCCCCCCTACTAGTATGTGAGGAAAAGGGAGTAAGAGGTCCCTTATGGAGCTTCCAGACCACAAGGACAGAGAGAAAAAAGAAACATTCCCTTCTAGCAAAAGAAAAACAGATGTGCATGCTTTCCCTTGAACTTTTAGAAAGATTATACAGTCACATCCATTGGAGAAAATCATTCATCGGTTTTCTGTCTATTTTCAGATCACTCCTTTTACCCTAATTCTTTGGATTAGATCATCACCTGGCACAGGCAGCCACCAAGAACCCACCCTGCTGTCTCAAATCCTGGGTTTCCCAATGAAGAACTCAGGAAAGTTACAATATCAATCTTAATTTGGTTTTAATTTCTTTCATTTTTTCCCTTTGCAATGATTTGAAAATGAGCATTTAGAGAGCTTAGATGTTTCTAGAAACTTAGTTAAATGCCAGGCCTGCCACATCTATTGCTTTTGCCACTAGCCTACAGCCGTTTAATCTACTTTGTGAGACCTAAAAGGTATCCTAATCAACCTATGGGTTTATTTTTGACAGTGGATCAGGATGGTGTATTAAATTTGTGAGATTAATAGGGAATAGTACCAATATAAAACCAGGCTGCTCTCTCCCTGAAACACTGAGAATATATTACCCAAATAAAGCTGACAGAGGTTCATGACTATTGAATAATTCTGGGTAATATTTTCTCCTTTGTTTTTAATTTTAATTTTGGGGGGGAGTGTATTTTAGGTTCATGATTCTTAAGTGAGGTTTCTAGGGGTTACGGTCACTGGCAATTTACCAGGATGCTGTCAGAAGCTGAAGAATAAACCTTGCCTTCAAAACAACACATCTTTTGGCTGGATTGTATTGTAATCAACAATGCAATGCCACGACCTGTTTTTTCTGAACTCATCAGTACAGAGCTGTTGAAAATAACTTGATGCTTCTCCTTTGCCTCATGAAATTAATCATAGTTAATTAAGTGACAGTAAAATTTGGGTTAATGCAAACAGGCACTAATTCTTGTCATCTTGACGTTCTCAGGAGAATTTGTTCTCAGGAGTATTCAAGTTGGACAAGCAGAGAGAAACAACATTGAAAATATATCCCGAAAAAAACATCCAATTAACATCAGCATAGAAGGTCTTGTCACAGATCAGTTATAATGTATGCCCCATTTTTTCCAATAACTGCATGTGGGCAAATCCCAGTGTCTGCTCAGAATTAGATGTAGGACTGAGATCTACTTTTAGAAGCACTAAGATAAAAGCTTTTGTATCCTTTCTGCTGAATGTATGCCAGGCAGTGTCAGACAGCAGAAGTGCCAGGTTCATTTTCTAGAGACTGTTATCAGAAACACTAAAGTGTTTCCTCATGCTGCTCAAATGTAAGAAACCAGATGAAATTGAGGGCTTAAGACCAAGCAATGTTTCCTGGGTGGCAAAAAACTGATTTAGCAAGAAAGATTTCAGTAAACAGGTTGGTTTATTTGTTTGTGTTTTTTTTGGTTTTGTTTTTGTTTTTGTTTTTTTTTTTTTTTTGGTGGGAGTTGGGAAAGAATAATAATTTTAAAATCAGCTTAGAAAATCTGAATAATTTTCACTAGATTAAACTACTGATGTCTAACATTTGTCGACAATAGTTCTGAAACGTCTCTTTCAGCTGAGTGAGGTGGTAGCTAGCTGCTAGCCACCTGCTTATACATCACTCAAAGCTTACTGCCTAAGTTCAGAGGATTACCAAGTAGGTAGGTCTCTTTCTGAAAGGATATGAAATATATTAATTCTGTTACCTCCTTCAGCTAAAGCATTCACAGCTCTGTTTCTAGCTACAAGACCCGCACAGTAGCTCTGCCTTTAAATATGCTCTGTATAGCTTCAGTTCAACCCAGCCATTTGCCACTACCAAACGAATGCTCTGCCGCTGCCCGCATCACCTATTATGCAGCCCTGCAACACTACTGCCACTGCCACTACTCCTCTGAATCTTGCTGCTGCTACCACAGTCACCCATTGCTCCCCATCTCATGGTGTTGTCCTGCTGCAACCTTCACAGCACCCCTGCAGCAACCTTCACAGCACCCCTGCAGCACTTTTGCCTTCTGGAGATTTATAGCCTGCAGGACAGGCTTCTTCCACAAGGACAAGGCACTAGAAATTGGGATTGGAGTTGGTTTTTCTTACAGTAAAGATAGGCAATCTCTCCATGTGGCACTTCAGAGAGATGTATCTTGTTCACAGGTTATCAGATATCAACCCATACATTAAAGCTTTGTGAACATTAAGTTAAAAGTTTATTTTTGGTAAAAAGACACACACACTAAAGACTTGAGTTTTCCTGTAATCTCCTCTTGCTCTCCAACAGGTCCTTGGAAAGAGTTCCTACATGTGGCTTTGGTCACTTCTACTGAGAAGAGTGCTTTTCAGTTTTGATGGGGAGGTTGCAGCTATCACACCCACCAGGTTCCCTGGCCAACACCTTCCACCCCTCAGTCCCCATTTGAGACCAGGAACCTGGTGGCACAGCCAGGGGAGCCATGAGCACCTACCTTAGGGTGTGCTCATGGGGCTCTCTAAGGACATGCTACCACTTCCACAAAGCAACATGGAACCCCCTGCACCTCCACGGCCAAATGCCCTGTCCTGGGGTCCTCACTCTGAGGGTGCATTTATTTTCTCTCTCAATAATACCAGGTAGCCAGGAGTAGAGTGTCAGTTAGTGTCTCTTGTGTAGGCTCATGGATGACTTGTATTGGAAGAAAAGTGTCTTCAAAATGAAGTTGTGGAAGGGCATTTACAACAAAGAAATGGTACCCACAGCATTTCAAGTTTCTCATAGCAATAATTTTAATAAATCTCCTTATTTGGGCACTCTTTTATATACCATGCTGCACACATAAGTGCTGGCAGGTAGAAAAACAGGCTTGTGCTGCAGTCATAGGAAAAGAACCTGAATTATTTACGAGGGGAAATTTTTTCAGTCTGGGAATCATAGTCAAATGAGAAAAATTAAAAATCTCAGCTACTGCACAGTGCAGACCATAAACCTAAGATCTCCCATTCCAATTTTTTGTGTGGCTAAAGGACATCTGTATTCAGCAAATCACAAACATAATTCATATACAAGTGGATGCAGGTGGGCTCGCTTTCCCTTGTTTTGGCTGCTTTAGCATTAATATATGCTACATACATGATTTGACAAAGAAACTTAACTTACTCTGAATTAGTTATCATTGTCTTATTTTTGGCACATACTGGCTTTTGTGCTTCTACTTCTATGCAGTATTACTGCACTTTTATTATCTTAATTTTTGAGCTTACAGCAGTATAAACCTACTAGGTGCAATGACTCATCTGCTTTCCTTCTCTTATTGCTGTGTACAGCACATATATCTAGTAGCAAGGATGAAGAAAAAAAGGAATGGGGAAACCAGATGGAGAGCATGCTTCTTTGTAGATACATACATACATACTACTGCAAAATATATACATAGAAAACTATGCTCTTCATCTATGCTCACTCAAGAAATTTGGTTTAAAGATGCATTAGTGTGTCGCGAGAAATAAATAGTAATGCATTCTTGTGTTGATATTACAGTGACACTTACAGAAAAGACAGCCTTCACATTCCTTCTGTTAATCATTTTGTCATAAGAACAATTCTCCTCTGTCTCCTCAGTTTATTGTTGTTCACTCCTCCAGAAAAAGATTTTATTAGGAAAATAGCCTTGTCCCTCACATCCTGCTCCAGAATGTAGACCTGAGCTCTCCTGCACCTTTGGATATAGAAAGAGGTGCAGTTGCCAGCTTTCAGACTTGGGTTGCACAGAGGACCCTGTGTACAGACCTAGATACATGTGCCACAGCATCCCTTTCTCATGGTAAGGAACTAAAAGAAATGAAATTTGTTTCCCCATATCTAATATTGTATAGCAGCTCTGCACACACTTTTGCTAATTTTTCCTCTAGCAGATGCACTGAGTCCTAGAAGAAATCAAAAGCTGCCAAACATCAGCCTCTTCACTGAAGTGACATGAGTGGGAACCACTTTGCGGGGAGAAAAATCACTGCAGAAGGAGAAAACACAGCTCATTTCTGTTTCTTTTTTACCTTGTAGACACAACCTGAAATGGAGATCACAACACTGGCTGTACTCCTTGAAAAATTTGATTAAGTGGACAAACTGTGCCAAAGAGGTCCTCCAAGAATTATTTCCATAAAGGCAACACCATCTCACCTGGTAAAAGCTATTTTTCATCTGTTAAAAGTCAAAGGACAGACAGAATTAAAGAAAGACAGAATTAAATTTGCATAATTTTCTTCCTTGTGTTCTCTCATATACACATTCCGCCAAACTCATTAGTGCTTATGAGGTAGCTTTGCTTTAAAAATATTACAAAAAAATCAATTATGACTGCTAGTTGTTAAATAAAGAGATGACACTTGGGAGCAATCTGGATTGCATGATAAGCTGAGATCATTTGAACAATATGCACTTGCATACAGTTAATGTAATGTCATTAACCTTGACATCAAGAATGTAGGTTACTCTTATAAAAAGGAGACTGTATTTTGGAAATCAATAACCAAGTTAAGGTTTTAAGGGTCATCATTACCAGACAACTAATCATGCATCTCTAATGCAAGGCTGATTCTGATTCCACCACTGCATTTCTGTGGAATGTGAAATTAACTCTTTCAATTGCCGAGGTCTAACTGAATAAGTAGAAACTCTAATTGAAAGGCAGGAATGAGTGAGAATCTTTATAAATAATATATTGCTTTAAAAAATAATTGTTTGTAGTCAACTGCTATTGCCTGGCCTCCCAGAATCATGCAATCATGTCAGAAATGCCACTTGCATTAAAAAGGAAACAACCCTCCACCAAATACTGCTGTCTAGTTCTGATTGCTAGGGAAAAACCCCTGAAAACATGAATGTTGTTTTTGTTTAATTAAACCTCATCACGCTTGAACCTGCCAAGCTGCCTCTACACCAAATAAAGACAACAGAACCACTTTCATTTTAGAAAATATAGCAAGATTGAGTGGCTAAAATTAAGGCACTTTCAGATATGAAGTAAGATGCACAGTTTTCCAGTCTTAGTCTGAGCTGGAGAAATGAAGACAAGTGCAGGAAAGGCATGCTGAAGTGGTTTGGCTTTATGCACGTAGATGTTCAGTAAATTGGGATAGTCTCACCTAACTGAAGGTTTAGGGCTGTCTGTGTTTGGTTTCTTGGCTCCAGCCAGTGGGATAACAGAAGTTCATCATCTGTGTTAGTTCGTAATCAATCTATTGCCGGTTGTCAGGCATAGCTACAGTTATGCCTCTCTCCCAACTCCTGTAACTTGAAAGGTTTTGTTGTACATCAAACCACTACCATCAGCTGGTGTTTCTAAAACACAGAGCTTGAGGCCTGCGTTGGGGTGTGTGAGGGGTGTGTGTCATTAAAAATAGATACATTTGAGTCCAGAGCTACTAAACTCCCTTCTTTCCTCTAACTCAAGTCTACAAAAATTCACACCACTTACCATCTTGGCATGGAACAGGGCTTGGTCTCTGCACAATTCACTTCTGCAGTTGCTGAAAGGTGGTGCAAACACCCTTTCCCAATACAAGTAACAGGCATTTTAACTTTGTTGATGTGAAAACATTCCATCAGCAGTTTTCTTCCCCCCTAAGGTAAAATTTGGATGACCAGGGTGGACTTTTCCCTGCCAGCTTTTCTTCCTTTCCAAGTCATAGTCTTGCAGCTGGTGATGCGCACTGGCTCTTCCTGGCCATCACAGTTCCTCTCTGCAAGGTCTCCCTGGGGACACCATGCCACTTTCGTACCTCTCTCCTCAAGCAACAGATGAACTCTAACCCTGCGGTCCTAAAAGAGGAATTCATTGGGGCCAGCCCCAGGTGCGCTATACTTTTTTTTTCCCAAAAGGAAGACCCTTCCTGTACTTCATAGCTCCTTCTGGTCCTTCAGGAGATAGATTGTCGAGGTGGGTAACTACAGCCTACTGCTTCCTCACACCTCCAAAACAATTTGACTCTTTCTTTGGCATTCTCACCAGAGAGAAGCCTTTGCAAAGCTTACAGCTTTCCTGGCATCCCTCTGTTTTGTCTGAAAGGCCTTTTTTTCCTGGCAGTCCTTCCCAGCACCCTTCTGCCTTTAACTCTGTTTCTGCGCCAGGATAGCTTGCAGGAATGGGGCCTACATGAGGATACAATCGCTTGAGAAAGGAATGTAATTAAAAGCAACATATAAAGCAATTAAAAAAAAAATCTTCTGAGGACACTCAGCTGGCACAGTGAGAATCTTGCTGAGAATATTTAATTGTTCATGTTATTAAGTGCAGACAGGTTGGGTTTAATTCAAAACAAACATGGCAATAAAATAAAATAAAATATATCAATACAACACTAACTAGAAAGTTAAAAAAATGAAAACACGCAGCAAACATAAACATTCTAGCTTTCAAAAAATGGGAAAGACTTACTGGATTAACCAGATAATTAAAAAAAAGTCCTAAAGTTTTATGTCAACTACAATATAAGGAACCAGATATAACACTGATGCAGCTGCCTTGATTATTCATATATTTAAATCCTGTTTTTCCAGTTAAATCTGCAGCAGAATGTATTGCATTTAATGATATCAACTGCATATCATAAGAAACACTTCATAGCTGAATTTACATTGGTTACATTTTCTTTCCTTCACATCCTGTCTGCTTATCCTTTAATTTTTTAATGTTACCACATTGACATATTAATGTAAGGTTTTAGTTTCTTTTCAGAGAGTATATGCAACTGTTTTGCTATTTGATGGAAGTGTTTGATAGAAATACTGTCACATCAGACAGACTTCACTGATCAGAAAAAGTCAAAGCTGATTTATTTTTTTTTATAACTAAGAAGAAAATCCAGTTACTTCTTACAAAAGACAGTACTTAGCTTTATCTAGTACATCTGCTCTGTGGATGTTAACCAATTAGCCTATTCTTATCTGAGATAAGCATGTAGCCCTGTTTGGGAAATGGGAAATCTAAGTAGGAAAGTTAATTGACTATTGTAAAACCAGAGAAGGAAACTCCTTCAGAGCTATTATTAGATATTAGGAGATCTGAATTTCTCACCACCTGCTCAAACCTATAGACATAATGACTCCATCCACTTCAAAGAAAATACCTGAAATGTCATTCTCTGATCAGGAGTATCATTATAAGGTGTTTTTTCCCAAAGCCGGCCAGTTCCTCTTCTAGTAGCCATTCCTGAACTCCTGTATTTATTCCCATTATACCCTTAATGCCCAAAGCATGTATTCAGACACTGCCTAAGCCAAGTCTCAGCACAAACCAATTTTCCTCATGTCAAAACTATGTTGGGGAGCAGGGAATGGAGGGTCCTTGAGTGGCAGTGTTGACACTCAAGCTCCTGTGGAGAATCACAAACTTGATGCTTTAATAAATAATCCCTGCTGACAAGTTAGAAATCAAAGCTCATTAGTACAGAGGGAAGACGAGCATTTTAATGCCTCTGGATTCCATCCAGTACAATTAACACCACATACAGCATATTGTTCACCTAAAGCCATAAATCACAGTAACAAGAGTCATATTATACACAGATCCTGAAACCACAAGAATGAAAATGAGGAATGGCTTAGAAAAATAAGGAGATACCACGTTTTTTCATGTGACCAATTGGAAACTTAACTTAGTGCTGAAAAAACTTAAAAATTCTTTCAAGATAGATGGTTCTCATAAATATATCTGAAGGACTCAATTTACCTGAATAAACTACATTGCTGTAATTCCTGTGGGCCCAACCCTACCAAGACAAGTAATCAAGAGTAAGACAATGGTATTTCTGAGACTCATATAAAAACTCATGTACATTAGTCTCTGTGTGACTTGGTATAATTTTTGGTAGGACTCTTACTGAAGTGTTTAAAGAGAAAGATGGTGACCTCCAAGTTCAAAAGACACCAAAGCCACATCTGAAGCTGAACACGGCACCCAGGTGCAGGTTAAATAAACCAGTGATGATTTCAGATTCTATTTCCAGGTGAGTTAGACCCCAGGAGGAGGAGTTATTAGGTTGCTGCTACTGTTTAAACTCAGCATCAAATTCACTGTTTCATTTTTTTAACTACTTGATGCACTGCTAGAGGAGGCAGACCTCTTTGCAAGTCCTGTGCCCTGTCTGACATCTTTCCATGCAGACTATCATCTTTCACTAGTAAATAATACAGAGCTCTAAATATATTGCACTGATATATTTAATTATTTCTCTTTTTTTTAACCTCTCTCTCCCTTCCCACTTAGGACATTAGGCAAACACACCAACCAGCTGAGCAAGCCATGAATTTGAGACAGAAAATCCAGATAATCAAATGCTGGACAGGGGAAACATAGTTCTGATAAACCTTGCAGCCTAAATGCTGAAATATGTCTTTTCCGATTGAATTATCAGTGAAGTGGCACACAGTGCAGCTGCTGCAGTGCCTGTGATACCACCAGGGAGGCACAGGGCACCCTGAAGGCCAGCACCGTGCTCAAGCACACATTTCATTGCTCAGGCACCATCACAGACGTGCAGCTTCTGCCTGCTCAGCCCTGTCCCAAAGCCCCCATGCTGGCCCTGCAGCAGGTGATATTCTGCAAAATGTTTCTGCTGCTGCCCAGCCTACTGGTCCACACCTGCCTCTCCCTTCTGCTTCAGCTGGAAGAAAAGCAGGAGGGCAGGGTGGCCTGTGGCCCCACAGATCCCACACGAGCTATGTCACTCTCCCCTAAAAGGTTTCTGATGGCCCATCTGCAAGCAGAGATCAGAAGCTGCTTGGAGATCATCCCAGGATGGCACCATGGTTCCTCCGGAACAAAAACAACAGCAGACTCAGAGCCACCCTGCGACCCCTCCCTGTGTCAGACTCACCTCTGGCCTGGCCGGTTGCTCTGTCCGGCCCAGCCCGGGTGAATCCACCTCCCAGGAGGGACTGTGCGGCTGCTCTCTGGTCGCGTGGAAAATTTCTCAATGATCTGGGCTCGGCTGGGTGTGGAGGAGAACACAGGTCTCTCCTGGGGAGCTCCTTGCTGTAGCAAGTAGGAACCAGGCTTGGCACTGGCCACGTGCAGAGCGCGGCTCTTCCCGCTCTGTAATTTCCATGGTGAGTGGGCCAGGAGAAGTGGGCTTGTGCTGCCAGTTCCCTCTGTGCAGCTCCTGCAGAAAGGAGCTATGAAACCATGTCCACTGCCAGCTGGGTGCCTGCCCGCTTCTCAGAGGTGGAAGGAGATTCCTCCGAGAGGAGTCCCACCGCTTGCCCCTTGGCTGGAGGGTGGCCAAGGGGTGGCAGGCTGTGCCACCCCCACCCCCCACAGGGACCCTAGCTGTGGGGTCAGGCTCCCTTTTGCTTGCTCTTTTCCTGTCCCATGACTCTTGCATTCCTGCCAGCAGGGGCTAGGGGCTGACAGAAGGATGGTGACATGTCCCCCATGCCTCCTCCTGAGAATGTTTTAGCGGCTAGTGGCTAAAGACAGGGATTATAATCCTTTAGGAGACATGGGTTATCCAGATGCTCCTTTCAAGGGAGGCTGCAGCTCAAATCCTGTCTGAGGAAGAAGCTGGTACCACTGGCATGGAAAGTCTTCAAATTCTGTGGACGGAAGAACTGCACATAGCCCTCAAGTAGGTGCTCCAGGGCCAAAAGGGCCAAAAGGTGGCAGAGATTCAGGTGTACCCCTATGCCTACCATGTCCTGATGCTTTGCTCTGTCCTGATCTCTGCTTGACATGTAGAACTTTCTGGATCAGTGTCTAAAGGCAGAAATCTTTCCTTGAGTAGAAAATCTAAGTGCCTTACTTTGGTGGTCTAGATTTTCTTGCCTGATACCTCTTTCCTTAGTCACTGCCTGTTTCATCTGGCTGCTTTGTGTGTTGCAACCTCTGTCTTGCCCTTAGGCACCAGCAGAAGTAAAATAATAATCAAGATTTATGTCAACAACTGGTTGGAAACAAACATATTCCTAACACCCTATTATTTCTTGTCAGGTGGAGAAAACAGACCTATAGCAGGACAGTGACAGTGAGCCTCACACATGCCTCACACACTATTTTTGTGTTCTGCAGGTACGCATCCAGTTAGAAACAGGAAACGCATAGCAGATTAAGGGGTGGCACAAGTCCGACTTTTCTGCTTGTTCTGAAGGAGTCTTTTCCCCATTTCTCTTGTATTTCAACATATTGCACAAAGTGCTCAATTACACATCTAAATTTCCTCACCTTGTCAACAGAAATTTAAGAAATTGGCTCTTCTCCTAGAAGGGTAAGGCTGTAGCTAGAGCAGAGCAAGATTCTTACCATAGTTTTCTAATCAAGTGTTCTCTGTGGGTATATACTCCCAGTCCTACCCTGAGTGTCTCTGAGAAAAGACATACTGCCACCGCACTGTCCATACTCATCAATTATCCTAGCCCTGCAAGCAGCATTATTAAGATAGAAGAGAGGAGTTTCCCACAGATATGCTTCTCATTTTATTCTCATGCAAAAGTAGTTTTCAATTAGCCAAGCAACTATATATACCATAGAGAACACATGAAGGTTTCTGGCCACATCTGGTGGGTGGATTACTCTGCATATGCAGAGGGGACTCGGTGTGGGCCTGGTGGGGTGCTGTCAGTCATGGCATCAGCCTCAAAGTCCAGCCCCATCTTCACACCACTGTGATTAACGAAGCACTTTCTGAAGCCACATTGTGAAAGACACAGTTAGCCTTCAGCCACTTCTCTTTGACTCTGCAGCCTAAGTGACCACATCGTTTACTGTTGCAGATCCAATGATCATATGATTGGGTGTGGACAGCCTGTGGCACAAGTCCAGAGCAAAGGTTTGGTCATGTTACCATCCCACCACATACAGCCCTTACAGCATCTCTTGCAGATTAAAAATCACAGAAGGAGATCATACACTTGTCTTGGTGTATTTCTGTAAGCCGAATGAACCTGTGGCAGCTGCAGCCACACAAATGACTCCTCTGGATTAAGTAGAAGGTTATGGCTGAAATCCCTACAGTGCCCTCTGCTTCCCTTCCTACCTTCTGCTCCTCTTCTTACCGGGACCCTGTCATCTACCTTTCGCAGCAGCCACCACAAGGGTGTAAGGATTTTTCTCTTTATCTGTCTCCTTTTGTGTAGGCAACCTGTTCTCTCTGTCAGTAATACTAGTGTACTAGGGGTAGCAGGTTGCGCCGAGTTTGTGGAAACCTATGCGGACAAAACCACAAGATTTCTTAGTTGATCCACATACCTGAATCTGCTGTGACACTTCTGTGGGCACCTATAATGAAGCAAAGAGAAGAGGTCAGCTTGCCTTGACCTGTTTGCTGCCTTGACCTGTTTGCTGCCTTCAGGACTTTCTCAGCAACCTTTGTTTTGCCTGAAGTAACCCCAAACTGCCTCTCACATTGTCATACTTGTTCTGTGGGGCTCAGAGCAGTTATCTGGCAAAAACAAACCCAAGACATTTCCAACAACAAATTAAGTAAAATAAAACAAGTACCAACAATCAAAGCTGCATGAGTTCTGTGGGCAAAACCCATAACAATGTATTGGCTGTTTACATTCCTTTAAAAAACTCACCAGTTATTCTACAGATGTGTTTTGACAGCAGCATTTTGAGCAGCAGCCAAGCAAGGATAAACACAGGGAGTTGATGCTTGTAGGGGAAACACAAGAAATAGGGGAAGGAAAGAAAACACCCACACACGTACACATAGAAAAACCAAAGGACTTTACAACTACATCAGGAAATGAGGAGGGTATTTAGAAACAAGTGTGCAGTCATTGAGCACTTTTGGAATTGACTTTTCCGAAGGGACCCACCACAGTATCAGGACATGAAAGTCTGGGTGGGCAGATGTCTGCTGTCCAAGCTGACCCAGTGTGAAGCCACAGGCCAGTGCTACAGGTCTGGGTTAGCATGGAAGCACGCTCATGACAAGAGGCAGCTGTGAGGGGAGTTCTCAGCCCAGGCTTGGTTTCTGTCTGGCCAACCTGGTGGTAGTGGGAAAGCCAGGTTTGTCCGCACCTGCGTATACAGACCTGGCTAAAATAATTTGGTTATGCTGAGCCCAGGTAGTTTGAATCACAGGTTTTTCAAGGGCCACACTGGTTGAGGATGGATTGGTTGATGAATTGGATAAATTGGTTAAAGATGGGGAATCTCATAGAATATAATTATTATCAGATTGAGGGCAAGGTGTATTTAGATATTCAAGGTCCCAAACAATCTTAAAATTTCTCCAAAAAGGACAACTTTGTCTATGCCCCTCCCTGATATCCGTTTCCTACTTCCCCGCTTCCTCCCGTTCCACAGTATTACTGCTAAACCCCTAAACCAGGACCACAATCTCATGCTTCTCTCCACCCTGTCTCTCATGAACATCCCAAGCCCAGAACTAGCCTCCAGGTTCTTCTCTGACAGCTGTGCTGCTTGCCTTCCAAAAAAAGTTCCCTAATCCAAGCCTTTTTGCTCCCCACCTTTCCAAAGAGCTCACTTAGAAACTTCCAAAAGTGATGGTTGTAGAGAGGCTGTCTATGTGCACAAGGCCCTACGGACCGACCGCTGCCAATACCCACTCGTCGGGGCATAACATCTAAGTGCAGGACTTGCTCTGCTTGAGAAATGGGGGAAAACTTGCTGATGGAAAAAAAAAATACTTTTGAAGACTAGCTAGCCCCCAGACATGTCTAAACAGATACCCAAAATTAAGATTGGGTATCTATATGCAGATTTGTCATCTCAAAACAGCCACTAGTATCACAGAACAGCTAGATGAAGATATGTCTATAAGAGAAAGAGAAACCAAAAGCTAGGATGCAGTGTAAGTAGCCTAAATTTTAGAAGGGCCAAGCACCCAGAAAATTGCACTGACACTAACAGCATTAATTTTTAATTGTGACTGTATATAATACAAACTCCAATAAGAGAGACAAAACATAGAAAAGGCGAAATTACAGTGGCTTCGAACAGGAAAGCTGATTAAATACTTTTTCCTCTATTTGATATTACTTGTCACTGTGTCTACCCATTATTTAGTTCTTCTGTGTATCATGCTTATGTTTGCCATGCTAAGGCATGTAGTGTTATTCCAATAATCCAAACGCTGAATCATGAGCCGGTTGGCAAGCTGCAGAAGGAGGATGTCACAGCACTCTCCAAACCATCAAACTGCAACAAGGTCTTTTACCACCTTGTACCAACACACTCTTCATACAATCCCTCCTCTGCCTTCTCCTCACCTCATCCAGGGCATGTGTTCTCTCTCTTCTTGCTTCTTCCTCTCCCTCTTCTTCCTCAACTGCTGTCTTTCCATTGGCTGCCCAACATCTTAACTTAACCAGCCACACCTGCACCTTATCTACATCGGCCAACCTGCCGCCCCTGAAGCCAGCCCACAGCTGTATATTATCAATGCTAATTAACCCAGCTTCATCACACTACAGGAGGAGATGCTATATGCTATGTATATATACACAGAAGGTACTTTTTTATGGCTTACCTTTCTGTGTAGGGGAAAACCATGAACAATCTTTCCCTTCTAGTAATAGCTTGCATGTTTTTATTTACTTGCTTTTAAGTCTTTCATGCCCTTATCTATGAGGAGTAATAATACTAATTCCTTACATTACTGAATTGTTGCAGGGTGACATATGCTACACATGAACGGCTCCCATACTGTTGTAAAATGCTAATCACAAATACCCAGATATGTAGCTGGTTACCAAGTTATGTAAGTTGAAAGTCACCAACCTGGTTAATAAAACCTGCTTATCTGATTATTATAATCTGATGAAAATACATCTTAACTCCAAAATGTTTTGCCCCAGGATATTTTAAGGTCAGTGACTGATGTCACCTAAAGACTACATACAACTCCTGGCGTCTGGTAGGATGTTCTCTACATGCTTAGGTACAGCTATGGAGCAGACGGTCCGTATGTAATGCAGTGAAATGCTGCTGATGGAGGTTTACAGTCCATGTAGTCTAAACTGTAAATTAATTTCTGCTTCCACCACTCCTGGAATTTGCTTTCCTTAAAACCTTCTGCCTCAGCAAGCCCCCACTACCACCATCTTCCCCTGCCCAGTGTACATCTGGTGTTTGGTTCACTTGCTAGGCATTGATTGGGGAGGCCCTGGTTAAGATGCCACAATGGCCTTGACCATCCTCCTTTTCTTGACAGCAGAACTGGAATATACCTGTGGTTATTCACCTTAGCATCGTTACAGATGAGTTTAATCTTGCTGTCTTGTCCCCCCTCTAGCTACGTATCAGCCCAGAGTACATCTAATAAAAATCCAGTATTTCCATGATTCTCATCACTGTACCTCAAGCATAAGTAGGAGGTGTGCAGAAGGTAAGGAATGTTTTCAAAGCACATACATTTAAATGCCTAAGTACCTGCATTTGCCAGCCTTGCCTCCCTGGCCTCCCTCGACAGTCAGTGCAGACAGAGTGTCTCCCCTGGCGGGCAAGTCAGAGCATATAACTGAGGCTCCTCTCTGAGTCACACCTAGAGAAGTTACCCTTGTCCACTGACCCTGAAAGGAGGAGAGGGAGACACATTCCCTTTAACATAGGCATCCCAGTTCAGTGCCTAACCCTTGGTAGTGTCACCATCCTCCATCTTCCCTGGAGATTTTCTTTTTTCATTTCTCAAGGGAATGGAGAATGATGAAAGAACTGCAGGTATCACAAGCAATTGAACTAAACCCAGACTAGTGAAAATATACTGTTGGTGCATTGGCTTAAAGGAGAAACAAGCCCTGACCAGGAATGTGTGACAACAATGTCTGAATCTGAAAGATGGACTGGGATCATACACAGTGAAACCAACCTTCCCAACTTCTAACGAATCCTACTGCATGTATAGACCCATAAGCAAATGTCCCATATATGGGAAGAAACTGGTTGTTTTCCAGCGCATCCTCAACTTTATGTAAACCAGGAGGAGAGCGACTAAAGTAAGATCCAAAATGAGATACCAGATAGCTCTTTCATCCAGCTTTAAATATAT
Organism: Falco naumanni; assembly: GCF_017639655.2. Taxonomy (NCBI): domain Eukaryota; kingdom Metazoa; phylum Chordata; class Aves; order Falconiformes; family Falconidae; genus Falco; species Falco naumanni. Next base: position 49,988,111 of record NC_054058.1, on the reverse strand, counting down.
GAATACATAAATCAATGTGCATGTTTATGTGTCTGGCTCCAATTAATAAGCACCCATCCTGTGCCTCAGGCTTCCTGACAAGCATCAGAATTAATAATTTAATACATGGAAGAATGATAATCTTGTGGTTTAGTAATTTGAAAGTCGGTTTCAGTTCTTGGCTCTGCCATAGATTTCCTGTGTGACTGTGGGCAAGTCACTTAATCTCCTTGGCCGAGTACCTCAAAGGTATGTAGGTGCCTGATCCCACCAGTTAGGCGCCACTGATATCTTCAAAAAAAACATTGCTCAGCTGTTACTTCAGTCAGTAGGTGTCTAATTTCTGTCAGTAGGCATAAACAGGGGTTGCTGACGTCATCCCTCAAGCTAATGAGCTGCTTATTCAAGTTCAAACTCCTGGGTCCCTACCGTGTCACAGGTGGGAAAGCTGGTTTTCAGCTCAGGGGTCCCCAAGTGGAGAAGCAGAGGATGTCTCTGCCTCACTGGAGGGAAGCAGGGGGAAAGCACTGCCTTTTCGCAGACTGTGGCTCCTGGCGGCTCCTTTCTCAGCTGGGAAGGTTTTTGCCCATCCATCGCTTGTCTGGACCACTAATCCAAACCTGCACGTTCAGTTAGGTAGCAGGGGATTATCATACGGGGAAATTAGAGGAAGGATGGAGGGGAGGGAAAGGATTGTGCAGGGTAGGTGACACTTTCCTTAGCCTGGGCCAGGGCAACACACCCTCTGCACCCTGTGGGAGGGGAGCAGCCATGTCCAGGCAGTGCCAGCCTCCCCACGGCAGCCCAGCAGTGCCTGAAGGCTGCATCTCTTTTTCTCTGTGAACATCCATTGCCCTCCCTTTCCCTTTCTCCTGGTGCTACTGACTTTTGGAGTGGGAAAGCTAATGTTCATCAGTAGTGAGTCATCACGACAGCAGCAATGGCCTGGTCAGTGCCCTGCTGAGTCCCCCAAGGAGCTAGACCTGTGATCTGAAATTCCCCAAAGCAATTAAAGAAAAAATCCCCAAAACATACCTGATCTTGTAACAGATTTGGGGGACATTTACCAACTGGGTGATAGGAAAAATCATATACTCCCCCCATCTCCAGTTATTGCATGAGCGTGGTGTGTGGGGCAGCTTAGTATTTTGTGGCCGGAGCTGTTGCTCAGAGCCCCCTGCCCATGTTTCCAGAGGGCCCTGGGGCCCTGGCCAGCGCTGAGTAAAACCCAGCAGGCTGTGCAAAGTAGCCATAGGGAGCTACCTCCACATTTTGCTTTTACTTTCCTGAATTTCTCTGGAGGAAGAGAGACGCTTTTAGACTGCTGGGAATTTTAGGCTTTGAGAACTGGATTTAAACAAGTCAAGTTGTTCAGGTCTTTAGCATACATGCTAAGCTCAGCCAGTTGTATTTCACCCAAAGAAAGAATGTGAGAAATTCTACATGGCAGAATACAAGTAAACAGAAAATGTAGCACTGAAATGAAATCAGTGATTCAAGGAATTCTTCCAGCTAAAAACTCCCTTACTCTGTTAGTGGTTTTAAGACATTGCAAACCAATCAAAGTGGTATAAAAAATTAGATTTTCCATACTTGTTTTAATGCTTTCCATAACAATGTGTAGCTGTTAAACCTCATGAATCATGCATGAGAAAAGTAAAGATCTCTAAGCACAACTGAGAGGCACTGAGCTACCAAGGTAAAGAGATTCTGATCTGGTAAAAGTTGTTCTCTGAGATCAGTGTCCTTGTGAATGTGCAGATGTATCTCTGGTGCATGTGTTGTCGGGACAGCAGCTTCAAGTGAGAAGAAAGCAGGCCCTAGTGCTTATTCCTCCTCCAGCTGAACGTAGAGAGCTCCCTTTTAGGCTTTTTTTCTGGCACAGCCCCACGGAATGAGCCTGCTTGCTGCTGCTGCCTGCAAGGAAGAGCTCCCAGCATGGGGGATGCAGACCTTTCCCAGGAAAGCTGTGCCTGCTCCTACCTGTACAAACAGATGCCAAATCAACCCTGTTCTCTCCCATTAGTAATAGTGACTCGATGCTTCAGTCTTGCCTTGTTCCCTATTGTGCAGCCGTGTCCTCTCCTTTCCTACAGAACCGTAGCCAGGGAGGCACAGAAGAATTACACAGCAAATCTCAGCTCTGCCCAGGAGGGCAAAGGCTTCCCCCAGCCCTGCAGGTCAGGCTCTGCGAGATTTCAGCTGGGATCACAACTCCCTTGGCTCTTGGCTAGATTTAATCAAGCTGGAATGAAAGCCGGCTCTGCTGGGTTCAGTGCAATGTTAAATAGACTGGGATTTGACAAATGGACTCCCCTAACACACATTACCGAAGGGAAGTTCGTTCAGGGTATGTCCTATCACTCCGTATTGTTGTGGAGTGCAGCATGGCAAAACTGAAAATTCAGGAACTCCTCTGTGGCTTTTAAAGTTACCCAGCAAGTGCTTAGAACACACAGATTGGGACTTTACTGAAACAAACAAAAAAAGGCAGGAGACACATAGAAATAACACAACATTTAGAAAATAAATATTTCAGAGCGGAAAGCAATTCTTCTATACCTCTGCTGTAGCCATCCTCCCTCCAGAAGCGATCTTCCCAGCCCGAGTCTGCAGTATTATTGGTCATTACAGTCAACACCTGCCACAGATGCCTCCAGGCAGGATCAGGTTTTGTGTCGTCCTTCTGGGAAGGCTTTTTAATGGATAATATGATGAAAACAACATAGATATGTACCATTTAACTCTTTTCCCTTTCAGCCAAATCATTACAAAGATTGATCTTTTTGACAGTTGATCTAGCATATGGGCATTGACTAAGTAAATAGTATCTATAGGTTGATCCAAGAAATTAATCTAACTGTAGGTGGAACAGTGACCATAAAATGTGGTTGAAAGGCTCCCATGACAGCTTTTAGACTACTCTGGGCTGAAGTGAGGGTTTTTTTCCTCTTATTGTCTGGTAGAAAGTAACTGTTTTTTACAACACATTATAATTCAAAAAAAGAGCATACAGCCATTGCTCTGCATGCTGTGGTTTACAGGCACATAAGCATGAAACACTTTGTGAGCTTAGTCATTATTATACCTAATGATAAGCATTTAGGAATAGTTTATTAACATCTGGCAGTCATCAGCTTGTAATGAGAGGTAATTTTAGTACATCCATTCCAGAAAATTACTTTTTGATGCTTAATGGACAGAAACATTAGCATCCATAATTGAAGGATTTTTTTCCAAATATCTTCATTCTACATATATTAATCGTTTTCCTATTTATTTTTTTTTAAATGTGAATTACTTTTAATTTCTTGTTGAGCACACATTTTTTAAAATGAACTAATGGAGATTTCCTGTTATGAGCCAAAGGAAGTAAAAAACCCAAACAGATGGATACTTCAATGGGTATCTTCACAAATCCACATAGTGTTTTCTCATGTGCCCTTAATCAAGCGTACATTTGCATTATCTACATTTTCCTCGCAGTTCTACCCCAGAGAAGCTGAGTGAATACATATTTGATATAGCTACTGTTTAACCCCTTTACATAGTTCTTTCAGCAGATCTGACACACAAATAACTTACAGGTCCTGTCACTATGTCTCACAGGAGATCAGGATTGGGAGACAAGACTAGATACTGAAAAAGAGTGCCAGCCATAGACAATCCAGTCACTGGTCAACAAAATGTCCTGCATAGCCCCTTAATCATAATTACTGCCTCAATGAGCACATGGCTAATAGCACTGATACAGGCCAGCTGAACAGACGGCACGGCCCCCCAGAACTGGCCGCATCTTTGAGGAACAGAGCTCAGACCCAAACCTTGCAGCCCTGTTTCAGAAAGAGGTATCTGATAGCTGTTGGTACCAATAGTGACAGCTTTTATTCGCTCATTTCTTATAATGCTTACAAACTGTATCCAAGACTTATGAGTGATTTGGGCTTGTTCTGTTAAAATCCTCTGTTCCATGACCTATTCCATCCTTGTTGCTCCCCAGTGAATCCATGAAGCTTGGGCATACCCTCTCAAGTACATCCACTTACTCTAGACTAAGTCCTGCTCTCTGCTGACTTTTTGCAGCTCTGTAGTCTTCACTTCATATCACTCTTTACTAGTTTTGATGCAGAAGGGAATAAAAGCTTTCAGAAGTACCTCTTATTGCTTTCTTATGCTGTTCCTAGCTTCACCAGTGGTAAACACGCACTGGACATGATGTTCACAGACAATATACTGGAGATCTTTCTTCCTTGTCTGTGATCACAAGAGCAGCTGCACATTTGTACAGCTTAGTACAGCAATCCTGTCTGCCTGTTCTCACCCTGAGCTCTGGGGCAGAGGTACTGTTCTCCTCCTGGCACATCCCCAGGAGATCCCTGGATCCCTTCCCAGTCAGGTATGGCCCACTGCAAAGAAAAGTCCTTTCTGGACTGGGAATGGCTCACTGCCATGGGCAGGGACACCTTCCACTAGACCAGGTTGCTCAAAGCCCCATCCAGCCTGGCCTTGAACACTTCCAAGGATGGAGCATCCACAGCTTCTCTGGGAAACCTGTTCCTGTGTCTTACCACTCTCAGAGTGAAGACTTTCTTCCTTATATTTAATCTCAATCTGCTTTCTTGCAGCTTAAAGCCATTACTGCTTGTCCTATCACTATATAACCTTGTAAAAAGTCCCTCTCCAGCTTTCTTGCAGGCCCCTGTTAGATACTAGAAGGCTGCTATAAGGTCTTTGATCCTTCCCAGTAGAGTTTGGCTCAAGAAAAGGGGTGAAACTTTAAAATGAAATAGATCTGGCATGTTTGCTGAATGGGTTTGCAGAATTTTCTGAGATAGTTATCTTGAGACACACTCTTCTTTGCCACCTGTTCTTTCAAAATCTCCTGCTCAGTTAAATCCATTAACAGTTAAAAAAGCAAGGAAAGAAAGCCCAATTACCAGTCAGTCAGACAGATCTGATTTTCATAGATCCACTCTCAATCCACCATGCTGTGCCACTGTTACATGTGAGTCACAATAATGTCACTCAACGTACATTTTGCTTGATTTCAGAACCACATGGATTGTTAAGGCTCTCTATGGCAAATCGGCCAAACGCGGCTGCTTTGCTACATTAATTGCTTGAATACCTTGGGTACTTTCTGGCACTGAGATAGGAGATACCACTGGCAATGGCAGAGCATGGTGAAGCTGGCGATCCACGGGGCATGCAGGCAGCAGGGCAGCTGCGGGCACGAGGGGCAGCCCCAAACATCGGACACCTCCCTGGTGATGCAGATGGCACAGGGGCAGGAAGGGGATGGCGATGGGATGGGACATAGACCTCCAGGTGGTCCCAGCTCAGCAGGGCCTGTGGCTGGGCAGGACAGGTTGGGGGGAGCTGGAGACTGGCCCTGCTGCAGCATTGCTGGGGCAGGGGCTGCTCTGGTCCTTCTATCTGTCCTTTGTCAATGTGTTCATGGATAATCTATTCATGGGATGATGAGCTGCCAGGGGACAGAACTTGTTTTTTCATATTTATCCCAAGAAATCAGCAGAGAACACTAGCCCGATGAAAAATTAATAGTTATTAGACCAGAAATATGAAAAACAGGAACCACACTGCCACTTGCCAGAAATAAACATGAAAAGGCAAATGCTTCAAATACTGATCATATATTTATGATTTTAGGAAAGGATCTTCTGGATGCAAGGTTTTACATTGTAGTTTTACAAATGTGCTTTCTTGTGAGATTTTTTACATCCTGTGTTTACTTGCATTTTTAAAGGTCATAAATGGAATTGACTTCCTTTGAGTTTTGATTTTGTAAATTAATTCTCAATAGACATCACAGCTTCTGGCATAACATCAATATTATTGTAGTTTACATGCAATTTTTTTCACAGTAGGTTCTAGTTCATTAATTCCTGAGAAGCTAATATTGTCAAAGACACTTTGATTTTAATGATCTCATTAGAAGTAATTATTTTATTTCTCTCTTTGTTATTTCTCCAGTGGCATATTTCACAGCACTAACTTCATTTCAGTTGACCCGAGTTTCATCTGTGCTAGAATGGTACAAATTCAATTTCTCTTGAGCAAACATCCCACAGAATTTTACTTGTACAGTAAGGTTCAAGTTTTTCACTGATGATTAATCAAAGTTTTACAGCACTTCAAGATATTGCTGAAAAAACCTTATACGTTGGCCACCTTTCTTAGGGCACACAGCCTCCCCCAGCTTCCCTTTACACTCATGGGAGGCAACCAGCCACCCAGGTGGATCCAACCTAGCTTCAGCAATGAGCGCAGCTCTCCTAGGTGAGTTCTGCTTGCGATGAGCAGAGGTGAGGGTGGTCAGCCTGTCTTGGGGCTGAACGGCTCGTTGAGGACTGCCTCACTGGCTTCCCATGCATGGTGTTGGTAATGGAGGTACCTGACTTGGGGTGGAGTAAATACTTCATTGGTGAAAGTACCCTGTAATTCAACATAAAGCCAAATTTATGTATTTTTCACCCCATTCTGCTATGTTGTATGTTGGAATAAATGCTGGCATCTGTCAGTTACATTATGAAATTAGATGAGAAATCATGTGTTAATCACCGAGTAATGCACAACACATATGTTTTTGCTTAACTTTCTGAGCAAACGGCTTCAGATCTGTTAAGATATCCATGACTGATGCCAAGTCTTCTTAAATCACTGAAATATATCCTTGATCCTCCAAATCTGATTCAGAGCTTTTGGAAGAAGCCTATGCAGGGCTTGACAGAACTAAAAGTCACGTTGGTTCTACCTCTTTCTTGTATCAGAACTGTCTGAGAAATTGAGTGCTTGCAAAATCTCTTGAATAAATGGCTAGTCCTTAAGGGACCTTGCTTTGCTTCAGAGGATGACCAGGGATTATATTCTTTGCTGATGGCTTTACTTTACCGATGTTCAAGTTCCTAGGTTTTTTTTTTTTTTTTCTTTTGAGAAAAGGAATTGAGAGAGAGAGAGAGAGAGAAGGAAAGAAAGACAGACAAAGATAGGAAGACAGACAGACAAAGGAAGAGAGGCTAAGTATTTCTGATCATGGAAATACCCATTTCAGTTAATGTTTGTTGGAGGGCTGAGTGCAGGGAGAGCGCTGACCAGCAGTGATGTGTGGTGGTTATCACATGGCAGCAGGGATATTCTGAAAGAAGCAAAGTAGGGAAATAAACTGTATTAACTAAGTTCATGCCCTCTGTGACCTTGTATTCCTGACAGAGTGAAGGCTTCTAGCTTGCTCAGTACTGATCAAAAAAAGACCAAATCAGTGATTACATTGTTTCTATATAAAGAACCCTGTTTTCCTACATCCTGGAATAAATAAACCCCAAAGGAGCAAGTTACTGGCTGTATACCAACACACAGTTACTAACAGTGAAAATTTATGTTTTCTAGGTCACTTGTATTAGCACATGTTTGGCTCAGTCTTAAGAGTTTGAATTATTGATAGCTCCCTTGTTTGAACAGAATTATTTCCCCCTCTTTTCTCCTGTACTGCTGTCTAAATCATCACATCCACAACATCACAGAAGTCAGTGCTATAGGTTAATGATAGAGAAAATTTCTGAGCAGAACCAGTGGAGTCATTCTGCATGCTCTTTCTGGGCTCTGAGAGCACCAAGTTTAAACTGTGTATAAAAGTTGCAACAAAAGTGGCACAGCTCTCCTCTCTTGGTTTTTTGTTGGTGTTTTTTTTTTTCTTAAGGTATCATTTTTTGACAGATTCTGTTACAATCCCAGCGCATACTTTAACCTACTTGTACAAGGCTGACCTATGTAAATACATCCACCCTCTACAGATGATTTTGTATCATTCCATCATGTACTTTTTACTGGAGATCAAATCAGAGACTGAAACTGGCTGAAGGTTCTTGGGATCTGATGCCAGAAGAGACATCACCTTGGCCTCAGCACACGTTTTGGGGGCCTGCAGTGATACTGTGGTGCTCTGACAGGATAGGCACAGAGGGCCGTCATGGAGAACTGGCTGATTTTTGACAGCTCTTTGAGCTACAGGTTGATCCATAGGGAGTCTGCTATGTATTTTGCCAGAATACAATTAAATTAAGATTGGTAATTAACTGCTTCAGAGTGTTGTATTAGGGGAGATCTGACTGATGCATATGTCTCAATATCTATTGCTAACCCCCCCTGGGCAAAGAAAACGATATATGATTTCAGGAATATTATTGGCTAAACATGGACTTGCAAGACAAATACTAGCAGTTTAGTGATGAGGTGTAAGAGGTGGATGAGGAAAAGCCTCGTTACATGCAGCCTTGACCTAAAGCCCTGTGCACAATCCTGTCCCACTTTGAATCGCAGATACAGGTAACTTAGTAGCAGGAGCTGAGTTTTTGCAGAACCCACAGTAATCTTGAAGATTTTGAAGGGAAAACTAAAAAGCCTCATGCCGCTGGAAGTGCCAGCCTCAGGACACAAACACTCTGCTGCCAAGTGGTTGCAAGGGGCCCTGGGGTGGCTCGTGGCCGCGACCTCTGAAAATCAATCCTGGGAGAAGCGCCAGCCAGGGACGGTGCCTAATGGGTGATTTGGATACAACAGCCATGGTGTGGATAGTATGAGGTTTTAGCAGCATGGAAACACCATTTGGCTCCACCGGTACAAACCACCTGCTGTGTCCCATGAGTGCTACCGTGCTGCAGTCACTGCAGGGTGGCTGCTCACAGGGAGCTGTCTGGGCAAGATAAATCCCCTGAGCTGAGTGCCTCTCGAAACTTTGTGCTTTTATATGTTTCTCCCTGTGGAATCGGAAATGAACATCACTGTGTGGCTGATCTGGTTACTGGCACAGGTGTATGAGCCACTGATGCTGGGTGCTCCCGAAGCCTGCTCGCTTCAGGGCGAGGGGAGCACTGCCTGCTCAGCTTGCCTGCCCCGTGCTGAAATCCTCCTCTTCACACGACGTGGGCCTTAATCCTGGGAAATATTTGCTTCTCTCCTCCTGATGGGGCGCAAGGATAATTCAGTGCCTTGTGCTGAATACACTGTTCCTGAGCCCAGGGTGCTGTCCCCATGGCTAGGCAGAGGCTTGGTGCTCTGAGGACAACTGCCCCACTTGCCTGTGTGCCCTCCACTGCCCTGGAGCCATGACAAGCGGGTATCTCCCAAAGGCTTAAACACCAGCCTGCAGCCAGGTAATGACCCCTTGGTGCCATCCACCCCTGCTGACTGCGGTGTGTGCCCACTCGCAGCTGTGTGCCCACGTGGACCACCAGCGAGGATCTGAATTTACCTGGGGCTGAGCAGCCTGTGGAGGACAGGAGGGCTGGCACTGGACGATCTCAGTGTCATGGAAACACTTGGCAATGTGCTGCTTTCAGCGGGTGTCAAACAACTCTGAAGAATGGAGGTGAGATGGGTAAGTAGCTGCACCATGACAACCATCTAGAGGGGATGGTGCCTGGTCAGTATCTTTGTATTCACTGTTCAGGTTTACCTTTTTACCAGCGGCTGATATTGCACATTGTCTTGTCTGCTGCCTGTTTTGGGAGGGAAAGAAACAATTTCATACCTTTTTGTGAAGCAGATAGTTAGTGGCTGTGACAACACACTAAAGACCAAGGGCATCAGGTTTTAAAGAGACTGTTAGATTCTTTAAATGTAGACCAGTAAAATCCACTCATCAGTGCTCTCTGGAGGTTGCTTGTTGAAGTTACTAGATAAATCATGAGTTTTCTGTGTTCTGGGGAATGAGAATTGGCATAATTTCCAGTGTCATCTATGTTAATGAAGAGAGTAGACCAGATTCAAGATTAGCTATGGTGAAGGAAACACTTTTCATGTGTCTTTTCATGACGTCCTGTAGAGCAGACTCGGTTAATTTGCATCCAGGTAAAAGAAAAATACGTTAGCCTGTCAAGAAAAGACAAGACAATGCTACTTCTGTTCGAGATGTGAACATTATTTTTATTTCCCATTTATGTGGACTTTAATGCTACCTGTCCTGTCTTCTGTTTTTGGAAATAAGAAGAATGTTAAAATGACAAACCAAGAGGAACTAGTGGTAGAAAAGTTAAAGAAAAATGGCTCATTGCTGGAAGAAAAGGAGGGGCAATCTTCCTCTGCAAGACCTCCAGTGCTTTGTGCAGAAGACAAGTGGTTCCTGCATAATGTCGATGTCCTAACACTGTGAAAAGATTCCCCTGGACAATATGTGCAAGGACGAAGCATACACAAATGCTAGAAGCTACATAAATTTATAGTGCTGCCAAAGGAATATCCTTAGCCCATATTGTACTGTTGTAACCTGAAAGATAGACATTTCCATGATGTATTTAAATAAACAAAATCTCCAAACAATAGCATTGGAACTATTTCAAGGTCTGTGCTGGAATGTATTTGGGTATTACCTGATGTCTGTTATTTTAATTATAATTCCATTAGGAAGTATAGCTTAATGCAATGCTGAGGCAGATCAAGACTGGAAGATCTGGTCCTCAGCCAGATATCTAATATTTAAAGGCATATTTTTTATCATCTTCTGTAGCTAGAGGCTCTGAAGTCTGGAAACAAAGAAGTCTCACAAACAAAAACAAGTTGTTCTTTGAAGGGTGGAAATAATGAACCTTTTCTCCTCCAGGTTTTACGTTCTGCGCCCCGTTCTTCCCCTGCTCGCCCTGTCACTGCAATGGTCTCAGCTTCCACCTCCTGCAATGCCGTGTGCTCAGGCCTCTCCGCAGCTGATAGCTGTCCCACGCTGCCCAGCCCCTGGGTAAGGCAGGACCAAGGCAAGCTGTACCTGCCTTTGAGGTGTTTGCTGGCTAGGCATCTGGCAGGCCAAACAGAACAGGTGAGACCAATGACCATGCTGCAGCTGACTTCCATGCAAATTCCTAATTTAAATCTCTACCTTCTACTCAAGACTATGATTTTCTTCAGTATGATAGCTGCTGAATATGTCTGCCATGTCCCAACAGGTCTGAAATCATTAGCAGAGAACTGGCAGACAGAGACTCAAACTCTTATTTCTCTTAGAAACCGAGATAAAAATTCAAAACGTACCTCATCAAAGTAGCAATGATCTCCTCCTCCCCATTTAACTGAGCCCTGTTAAATGAGGAGCCCTGCTCCAGTTATCTAGACAGCTTTTCCAGTGCAGGACACAAGGACACTCTCATTGACCCTTCTCATTCAGTATCTCTGAAGATAAAAGAAACCAAGTTCTGCAATGTGACTGTCAGCTTCACCGACTTCTTATGTGCCACTGTTATAGATTTGCTAATAAGTTAAGATTGATTGACTTCATTTGATTGATTATTTGATTTTATAAAATCAATTATGTAATATAAATATAGAAGGATAAGAAATATATTTTAATGAAACTTATATAGTAAAAGCTGCTATAAGAATCCTCTGTACAGCCCCATACCAAGGCCGGAGGAATTGGTCAGAAACACCTAGTAGGAATGTTTAGAACTTAGATAACAGACTTAAGATTTGAGATGATTGTTTATATGTAACCTAGGAGAATGTACTAAAATGTCAAAATGAGAATTAATGTGAACTGGGGAAAGTCGAGTGAAGCAACCCATAGTTGCCGGCCAAGAAACAGTTACCTTAAGTCAAAGGTAATTCCGGCAGGGGAAGATCGAGACCACCGGCTCATATACCACCTACCCAAATCGTACCCCAGACCCATTTTCGGACCTTTCTAACCTTTACTGCGCAGAATCGGATATGGGAGGAGAGTATGTTAATGATTTATGGGAAATATTATGATTATGCATGAATACTTAATGAATATGTATGACTGAGTTTTATATAAGGTGTATGATTTTGAACCATGGTGTGCATCGATCGTGAGAGGACTCACTCATGCACCTGGCCGTCAATAAAGAAGTGTCTGCTTATCTACATCACATTGGTGTCGATAAGTTCTTCATTCCGAGATTTCAGTAACACCACTGCATTTTAAGGCCTGAACGTGACCCTGAAAGGCAGGCAGTATCTCAGTTATACTTGATGTTACCTCTTGAAGCTATTGTGATGACAAAGCAATTAATCGGTATGAAGTTTTGCCATTTCAGATGTCTTTCTTCGCAACACATTGTGCTGGTTTTGGCTGGGGTAGAGTTATTTTTCTGCATAGTAGCTAGTATGGGGCCATGTTTTGGATTTGTGCTGAAGACAGTGTTGATAATACAGGGATGGGGGTTTTATTGCTGAGCAGTGCTCACACTGCATCAAGGCCTCTTCTGCTCCTCACAGCACCTCACCAGTGAGTAGGCTGGGGGTGCACACAGGTTGGAAGGGGACACAGCCGGGACAGCTGACCCCAGCTGACCAAAGGGATATTCCATATGATGCGATGCTCAGCTTATAAAGCTGGGGGAAGAAGAAGGGAGGAGTCATGGTGTTTTGTCTTACCAAGTGATCGTTATGCATGATGGAGCCCTGCTGTCCTGGAGATGGCTGCACACCTGTCTGTCAGTGGGAAGCAGCGAATGAATTCCTTGTTTTGCTTTGCTTGTACACGTGGCTCTTTCTTTACTTATCAATCTCAACCCATGAGTTTTCTCACTTTTACTTTTCTGATTCTCTCCCCTGCCCCACGAGGGGGGGAGTGAGTGAGTGGCTGTGTGGGGCTTAGTTGCCGGCTGGGGTTGAACCATGACATATATCTACTGGAGTATAAAACATTACCTGAAAAATACTCCGCTCAGTTAACTCTTGCTTCCAAAACTGCCGAAAAACTCTCAGGAGGTGCTCTATCACTGACATCAGGAAAATCTTTCTGTCTATATCACCTATAACCTAAGTAAAACAGCCACTCTTATCCCACAAAAGTCTAACTCCAGCAAAATTCACAGGAAGGCAGGGCAGGGATACACAGGACCTCATTCCATCCACACCTTTACCATCACAGATGGCCATGTCGCTGTTAGAAAATTAGAAAGCTCCAATTCAAAAGACAGTTACTGTATTTTGAGTAACATTAATACATTTATTTAATTGTAATTTACTTTTCATTCATAAAAAGGACAAAGCACGGTCCTGCTCTACTCATTTGAAAAAAAAAAAGATAAAAAGTAACTAAAAAAACAGTTCAATATTCATCAGTATCAAATAATAGTAATATCAATTTTCCTGAAATATAAAGAAACAACAAATATGTCTATCTATATAAACTTTAATTAAGAACCTTGCATTTTATAGCAGATGATACATTAGTTAGTTTTATTTGACAACAATTTGAAACTGAAGGTCCCAGTCAAATTTACACAATTATGCGAAACAGAAAAATCTCCAACTACCTGATCAGTATGTAAGACCTACCTCATCTGTGTCGCTGATTTGAAAAAAAGAAGTGGCTTTCCTTCCCAGGTCATATCCATGCAAAAACTAAACAGTTTTGCTTTTTACACCGTGTATTAGAAAAGTAAAAGGCAATCATGCATTTGGCAAAAGATTTAGTTGTGGTTGTAGATTATATAAAAATGAGTCATACTGCAAAAGAACCAAACCAAATGAAACACAATAAAACACTTTTTTTTTTTTTTGTACAGAAGGCTTACAGCGTATTAGTTTCTTATGTATGAAGACAGCTCATTTCTCTTTCAAATAATTACACAATTTATGAAACTCAGTAGTGTTTGACACTTTGACATTCCTCTATAGGGAAGTTATCACTTTCACCTATTTAAAAAATTTTCATCTTGTAACAAATAGTTAAAATTAAACTAAAACAGTATTATTGATATTTCTTAATGAAGACTCTACACTTTTACATGTAAATATATAGTACAAAATTATACAAATAAAAGAAGGGGGTGTAAATTATTAATAGACCTATTCTTGCCTCATGTAAATATTATTATTACGGACCTCTACAGTATCAGTTCTAAAAAGATAAAATCTATTTCTAAGTAGCTAGCAAGGTTGTGCTAATAAAATATGATTCAAAGCTTATAATTCTTGAAGCATCAGACATTGCACTATTACTTGAGCCAGCTGATTCAGTATCACTGTGTTTCTTCAACATTCACACTCAAACTAATTCCCAGCACACCATGGAAAATGAAAGGAATGTGCATTTCTTTAACAACTTAAAAAACCCTCAAACAAATCAACAAAAAACCCAACACTGAAACACTCTAGACACAGTCAGAACAAAAACATTCTCTGTCTCTAATAGAGTTCCCATTTTGCAAAGGCCATAGTAAACATTTAGCTTCGACTAACAGTTGGGATCTGACTTTCATGTACTAACACACAGTTGGATCATTCAGTACTCTGTCAAATAGGGAAATGGTCTCAGAACTTTAAAACTCTTATTTACAACACTATGAACATTAGAATAATATCAAGTTCTTGGAAAAAGCATATAATTCTCCCAAATGTACACCTTCATTACAGGAAGGTAACACCTGGCATCTGCAGCATAAAAAATGTAAATATAATATTTTTTTTTACTGTGCTACTCTGTTTTTGCCATTTATTGTATATCTTTTTCATTTTTTTAATATATTTTAAATCTTTTCACTTTAAAAAATAACATGTTTCCTACCATTTCATGGTCCATTTGGCTGATCTTAACATGGACTCCCTCTCCAAACTCCTCAGTGTTATATTGCTACCTTAATAATAATAATAGTCATAATACTAAATCAAAACCAATACATTACGTCGCTTCCCTGAAAGCTGACATTTGACTCCTAAAATCAGCAACAATGACCATAACAATTTTTCAACAGAACGGTTTTAAGAAAATAATATAGTAAATCATGTGTCAGTGAAGCACAGGTAAATTCCTTTAAGCTAAGCATGCTGTGCACATCTCAGGTGTTCTGATTATATTTAAAATAAAAAATTCCTTGTCACTGATTTTTATTTCAAGTCCTTCAAATTCTATCCAATAGCCTCAAGAAATATAGCTCTAGAAAAATGAAATGTTTTTGCTTTGACTGTCTCTCTAAAAAACAGTAATCCCAATAAATGATGATGGGGCCATTCAAAAATATGCAGTACACAAAACATATAGGATAGTACAGACAGACGTAGTACTCTTACATTTATCACATACAATCAACATTTCAATCTCTATTATATTTCACGATTTGTTATTCAAGTTAAAGCACCTACGCATGGTGATTTTACTTTCACTGTACAGCCTATGTTATTGGGTTTTAACACTGTAACTTGCCCCATTGGACCAAATCATGCAACTGTCACAGATCAGCATAAGTGTTTTATAAGGCATATTGGAACAAGTTAAAAATATTTCTTAGCCTTTCAAAAGTTGATTTACTTCATGAAGGAGTTCCTGGATGCCTCAGTCCTCTTAAAGTTCACAGGAAATTGTAGGGTAATTTACTTTAAAGTGTAATTTATTTGGCTTAGGATGGTGCCACAGAATCAAAAAGAGTTGCGGTCCTCATCTTCAAAAGGAGTCCCTTGTGTTAGGCGGAGGACAAGGTAAACCCAGCTACATTCAGAATCCCGAGCAGGCAAGGACACCCAGGGCAGGCACCACCAGGACCAGGAGCAGAGTCGGCACTCCAGCATCGGCACCTGCATATCAAACAGATAACACCACCACCTCGGTCTTACTTCAGCAGTACTGATGGTGGGGGGAGGGGAACAACCCTGAATGCAAGCAAGAATGTGGGGTATGAAGGCTGGAAAACCAGCTGGTGTCCCTCAGCACGGCCCCTACCTGTATGGATAATCTGAAACAGACAAAGAGACCTGCTGCAGTACAGCAGAGGATCCCCTCTTTTGTTCTGCAAGAGGTGTTTATGCAACGTGTTTATACAAGCAGGAAGGCCATTCAGAACACGTCAGCATATTTTGGTTTGGCCGGTCCAGCAAGCCAGGAGGTTATACCAGGAGGTAAAAGGTCAAAATAAATATTTAAACATGTGAAAACAAAATTAATGAAGTCTTTGAAATGTGACAAAGCAAAGAGACACCTTTAGAAATGTTAATGTTCGTATGATCAGCAATAATCTGAGAGATGTCAAAAAGCCCGGTCCGTCTGCCAGATTACAAAGTCCAGATGGCTGATTTATAGCAGTGTGGCATTTACATTTGTTACAAGTCACAAGGGTCTTTCTTAAACAAATATTTTAAGACAAAAAATATTAACTGACAGCTTACAAACTTTAGGTGACACTGTGGAAAAGAGGCATAAGAGTTGCCATTATGTCAAATGGCTTGTGTTGCCATGGTCCAGCTCCCTGTTAAGAAGCATCTATATGAGAAAATAACCCAGCCAAACTGTGCCTGGCTGTCAGTCTTGGAGATGGGCCAAAGGAACTAGAGAACAGGCTATTCTTTCAACCCAGAGAGGGCTCATCTAGGCCAGGATGGTAGTGGGTAGGTGGGCAGTGCAGGACCCAGCTGACTGCTCATCTTGCTGTTGAACACAGTCTAAGGACAGAAGTGCTTGCAGGCGGTGGTGACAGTCCTGAGGAGCTGCTGGAACTGTCTCACTGGGTGGCTCTCCAGCAGATGTTTGACTAAATGAGGAAAAGCCATACTGAAAAAGTAACACGTGAACCAAATGGCACGTATTTCAGCAGGTAGCCCTGTTTTACCTAACAACGGGCACAGTATGACAAATTTCAAGTATTCTTTCATAGAATTTAAAGTCCCAAAAAAAGCATTCACATTTTCTCATCAGACCTCTTGTAAGGACAAGTAAGTCACATTATCTGGTCCAGCACCATGCAGGCTCCCAGAATGACAGATCTGTAGGTTTTGCCTGTTTGCCTCAGAAGTTTCTGCATCTTTCAGTATAAATAAAGAGCTTACTTCTTCATTTTGTGTCTATCTTAAACCTCCTATTAATAATGTACTTTACTAATTTTAAGTTAGCAAAACAAGATCCTGAGGGTGAAAAAAATGCTGGTTTGAAGTGAGAATCTGGCCAAATAAACACCTGTAAGTTACCTTCAAGTGTTTTTTTTCTTACACTATTTCTTACCCACAATAACAAGGAGAAAGTAAGAAAACTAGCTGATAACAAAAAAACATTTTTATGAAGTTTGTTGATTAAGTCCAAATAAGAAAACTTCAGAGGTCACCAGCCCATCAGCTAGCTGTGGATAGATGAAAGTGATAGCATTTAGTCTTTTGTGATTCCTATATAACTGCAGAGGTTTTTTTCTCATGGGTTTTTCACAATATGTCTCAATACACTGTGGGTTTGACATCCTTCAGATCAGCATCCTCTCTGATGTACCATACATGTACTATTTGCAATTCCAAGATGAAAGTTTTGTCCCCCAAAGAAGAAGGATGATCATATACAGTCTTAATTTTCATACTGGGCAGAGCTTCTCCTCTTTGCAGAGTCATTTAATTGAGCCTTCATCTGCAGTCCCTGATGTTCACAGCACTATCTACTCTCCCCATTTGGCTTTAAACAGCCCCACTCTAAACACCGGCAGTTTTCAGGCAGTTGTTCAGAAAGACAGTTGGGAACACATCTCAAACTAGAGTGCTTGGTCTTCTTTCCTCACAGCTGGCTTATTAGAGTACTTCAATACAATACAGTATTAGGAACTGAATCCTGATCATTGGTATGGTGGGAATAACCATGTTTCACCGGAGATAAAGAGCATGGGTATGTTCTCACTGGGCAGAGCTGGGTCTAAAGGTACGTTTCATCTCAGTGCTCTCTCTCTAGAGAAGCCGTTAGAGGAGTGTGTGCCCTCCCCACCCCAGGAACAGAAGTATGCTAGTATGCTTATGAGGTGACCAAATGCCACACAACAGGATGTGCCTACTGCTGCACATATGCACTTATGTACAGTTTGTCACCCAGCAAATCACTTAACAAAAAGGGGACCATAAGCCACTGGCAAACAGAAGGCCCGACTTGTTTATTGGGCTTCAGTGGTGAATTTAAGTCTTATTAGAAAGGCAATGTCTCCTGACCCATGGATGAAGCTCTATGCAGACCCCCTCAGGGATATATATTCAGAGGTCAGCCTCCAAGATGAAGACAACTGTTTCTCTTCCCATTTCTACCACAGAAAGTGGAAACAAGTATTTTTAGATGATCCTGGTTTCTGCATTATCTCACCAGGGAGAAAGCCCACAGCATCTGCCAGCAAGCCAGAATTTTAGAGCTTTCCCCACAGAATTTATTTCCAATTTCAGCCATATTCCTCCTATTGTCCCCCTTCTTTGTACATCCACCACCCTACTCCTCCTGACTGTGGTCCTTACTTAAATAAAGTCTTTCTGCTGCTCCACTCTCCTTGCTGTCCCCCACACTAAACTCCACCCTTTTTCTCTTGCTTCTGACACTTCAAAACTCTTCTCTGCTCCTACCCTTTCCTCTACTGCTGTAGGGATGTTTTCTGAAGTCAAGACTTCTTCCTAAGTCCTTTCTGATATCCAAACACTTGGAAAACCAAGACAAGAGACCTATCAATCCTTCTTCATCAGCTCAATTAATCTGTAAAAAGTACATTTCTATGAATAGTACATTTTTCCATAGGAAGTAGTATGTTCACCTCAGTGAAAGCTAAAGTTAAGGAAAATACTGGAAGATTGCTTTTGTAAGTATCTATAAACAGAAGCATTTTATGCTTAAGATGAATATGAATGTACACTCAAATACATCCTCATACATAACAACTGCACATTTCGGCAACTGGGAAAGTATGGGGATATATTTATCTGTATTTTTTAGTGATTTATGAGACATTAATCTTTTCTGTAGTCTTTATCCCTAAAAATCAATGTAGTGGCTCTTAATGAATAATAGCCACAGGAAAAAAAGATAATCCAGATCTCATATTTAAAAATATCCACTGAAAATGTGTTCTGCCTTTGTCAGACCAGGATAATACAGTTTCAAAGACACAACTAAACTCGTATTTTGAATGCTTCCAATGAAGGCAAACATGAAAAAGTTTGCTGGGTGAAGCTGAATGATAAGCAAGTATGAGGAAATTTCTATCTGCATGTAACTGTTCTACAAAGAGAAAGGAATAACAAATCTTCCCCTGAGATGTGCCTCACTGGCTCCAGAATTAATAGTTAGAAACTCACTCCATTACAGCAGTTCTT
Source organism: Falco naumanni (assembly GCF_017639655.2). Classification (NCBI taxonomy): domain Eukaryota; kingdom Metazoa; phylum Chordata; class Aves; order Falconiformes; family Falconidae; genus Falco; species Falco naumanni. The sequence goes on along the minus strand of NC_054058.1, from coordinate 49,969,070 downwards.
CACAAGGTTTAGGCACTGCTGCAGAGATGTGTATAACAGCTTTCCACAATAGGGCAAATCCTACCCTTAGATAGCACATTAACAGAACATTAGGAGGACAAATACACATTAAAATAGATCATCTCCTCTTTTTGCTTGTTAGATTACTGACCTACATGTCAGGAATCATAATTTACTGGAAACACCCTTCACCACTGCATGACAGCCAGTACACTCCAGCAGCCCATGAATGGAAATTAATGCTAAGTTTTGCCTGAGTGCAGACTACAGATTTAATTCTGTGCAGTAATGCAATTGTGATCTGCCAGTTTTAACAACCTTTAGAAACTAGAGAAATGCCAGATAAAGACTTAATGAATGTGCACAAATAAACATGTGGAGGTAAATTAAAACAGAAGGATTATTAAGCTCCTTCTGAAGTCTGGCCAGGTATGAGCTGGATACATTTAGCACTTAAAGATTCATTCTCCCCTTCAGAGTTATAAAGTGTGATCTCTCCTCTCAACCAGCATCTTGCTTATCCAGCGTGCATGCAATTGCAAACTACACTCATCAAAGTCCAGACCAAAACCTTATCAGTATCACATAACCTAACTACCCCTCTAACACACTCTAATATCCACACATAGTTTATTTCTTTCAAACACACATCTTAAATTTGTTGGGTTTTTTTTCCAACAGCCTGAAGCAAAAGTTGTGAAATCTTGCAGCATTCCCATGGAGGAATTACTACTGTCTGCTATAGAGTTTCTGTAGCTCATATTTTTAAGCCTAGGACTAAACCATCTACAGAAACATACACTCAGAATGTAGTTAAACATCAAACAGAATTTGTATAGGATGTGTGCAGTTAACAGAACTTTTTTCCTGTCTCCTGTTCTCGCAGCCTTTCTCACAAGTGGTCATTTATTTGAGTAAATTAAGAGAACAACAGCTGGACGGGTTTTCCTTCAGCAAGATCTTTACATATCATTTACCAGGAACTCCTGGTAAAGTCCCACAAATTGACAGCCTTCTATTTGTATTTTAAATTCTTTGTTGCCATTTCAATCACATAAAGTCTAGGATGAAATCTTTTACATTTCTGAATGGAGATCCTAGATTTTACTGACGTCTTGAACAGTATGCAAGTCTTCCAATTATTCTCAAAAGACATGAAATCTATTTAATGCCTAAAAGAAACAGTTCAGACTTTGATGTATTTTCCAAGCCTTTGTAACAAGCTGTTACATCATTATTTTCTTTAAATGTTACTTATCTTTAAGATATGACATTTTTGGCCCTTTTCCCAACATCAGTATCTTTTTATACTGGATTGTAAAAAAAAAATAAATATCTATAGAGGCCTGTTTAGAAAACTTACTTCCATCAGATCTGTGAACCTGGAAATTAGTTACTGGTCATCTGTGAAGTTGTCATAGGTGAATAACTTCTCTTTCTCAGTGGGAAAGCGTTTGTCCTGCCAACATATACAAACTACAATCTACTCCTTGGCAAATCATGAGCTGATCCTGTTGTGGCGAAACTCCTTCTCTGCTTTTACTGTCAGGAAAGATTGTTGAAGAATTAATTTGTATTAAATGACATCAGTTTTCTTAGCTTCCAGGTACTGAACATCAAGGGGGATGTCTACATGACTGTTCTAGTTTGAGGAGGAGCGTGTTTTTAAAGTGAGTATCTCAGCCATCCTTTTTATTAGGGTTTATTTCGCAGGACCGGATTAGAGATAGTGCAAAGAAAAACCTGACATGAACACAGAGTGTGGAGCTGAATACTCAGTGCCACTCTTTCTCTCCACAGATTCACTCCCCTTGTGCTCCACAAATTGTTCAGGTAGATGCAGACTTGCTATCTGAATGATACAGTTGCTGCAACACATTTTGCATGACACAAGTTATCATACATTTAGTAAGAGTAAGGAAAAGAGAAATTTTTCTTACCAGGACTGTTATTTTATGTGATTCATAAAGGATTTAAGTTTGTAATGTAAATTTTCTAATTTGTATAGAAATGTGTCTGCCTTTGTGTGTGTTTTGCAAAATAGATTTCTTTTTTCTGAATGAATGGCCAAACATCCACCCATTTTCCTGTAAATAATATTCTCCTTTTGGTCCAGGATCCAAGGACCAATCTTCTGTTGGAGCTATCTGGTTTTATATGTCTCCTTTTTATTTTAAGAAAGGTAAATGCAAAGCCTTCTCATACTCTGCTTCTCCTTGCTTCTAACTAAGCTTGTCCACTTCTCTGGAAAAAAAGTTAGGCCATCTGAAAATAAAGAAAAAAGTGACTTTTGCCTGCTCCACTTGTTAGTTTCAACATCTGTTAGGTTTCATTAATACCTGTTTTATGAGTATTTTCATATTTACCCAGGTAGAAGAGGAAAGTAGGAATGGAGAAACGGAATTTCTTCAGGCTAAACTACACTGCATAAAAGAAGTGGCTGAGTTTGTAGTTCTGTCAACTAGCTTCTGAAAAGAAAATCCACTTTTCCCAGCTGGAAATACTGTCTTCATAAAAGACTAATGCAAACAAAATAGGTAGTATCAGCTGACATGATTTAAATCCTGTTATCCCTATTAATGGTAAATGGAAAATAACTAAACTAATTAGAATATGCTTATCTTGCATCACTGGCATCACTGCTAAGTCATGGGTCCAACTTTCCCTTGTCTAGGAATACCTTTGTTTGGGCACGAGGAAATTTTCCTCTTACCTCTGCCATAAACCTTTCAAGAAAGGTGCTATGGAGTAATTCACAACCCTGTGAATTACTGTTTTGCAGCAGAGTAGATATATAGGATGGAAATAATGCTGTCATGCATCTGCCCATGCTTTGTGCTGTGTGGTTTGCATCTGTGGAACAGCTTTAAAACTACAATATGAAAAAGAAAGAGAACATTAAAAACATATTTGAAGTGTTGCTGATGGTCTGGGTGTTTTGTCCATCCCATGGTTTAGTACGTCTCCTCCTGCTTGAAAATCCATACGCCAGAGCCGAGTAAGCGCGTTGTTTTGTTCTGGCAATGGCACCTGGTGTGTTGGCAGTGTAGGCAGGCAGCAGCAGGGGCTTCTTTTCCATCAACTCCGGCCCTGCTACAGACCTGGGCTGCCAAAATGAAAAGATGCCTTGGACTCTGAGGAAAGTGAGATAATTTTTAGTCCATAGGCTAGTGGGCAACTGTCAATAAATATAGACTATTTCTGAAATACTTCTTCCCCTTCACATATATTAATGTTCATCACAGATTCTTTTGCACTGAGAGCTAAGTAGAAGATGACAGATAACATTTTTTAAATGTACACTTTTAAAGTAGTATACTCAACAAGTAATAGCAAGAACAACTATGGAGGTCCTCCTGTGACCCAGACAACAGTTGTATTGTACTTTACAAGAATTTTGTGGGTTTCAGGATCACTGCTATGACTTAAAGGCTTGTCATACCTTTCAGCATCTGCCCTGTCTCTCCAGCTGTGAGCGGTCACTCCAGACAAACTGGCTCACCAGGAATACTGCCAGGCCAAGGGAAGGCTGAATCATGTGCTCACCTAGGACGAGGTGCTGACTGCTGGAAACTGCCTGCTGAAGCAGCAGGAGGAGCTTGGAGTGAGTTTCAGCAGCTTGCCCCTATAGAAAAGCTTATCTGTGATTACACTGATTGTCTGGTGGGGCAAAACACTTGGCTGTAAATGTTCCCACATACATCTATTCTGCATTGCCTCAGAAATTACGGTTTTGGCAGTCATTCAGAGGAATTCAGTCATCCCCTGAGAGAGTCATTGACAAGTTTTTCATCAAAAAGGACTAATTTTTTTAGGGAAAAATGGGAGGCCAGAAAAGGAAGTTTCATTGTAACCCTGAACAGAAGAAAACCAACAGATTTTCTTTGGCCAGCTGGTATGTCTTGGGATTTCTGAGTGAGGAACCTGCTCTTCCTTGTTCAAGAAAACAGGGGTTTTTGAATGCTTTTACAAATAAATTAACCCCAAGCATACACCAGATGTGTCATTCCTTTTCACTTGCAAATAGTCCACATTTAAACAACCACACAGTACAATGGGAAAACAGTAGAAACTCTTCAGGTGCAAAATGGTGGTGAATTAATGGGAAAAAAAAGGGGAAAAAACCTCCCCGCACCATAATTTTGGAATTTCTGAGTTCTTGGGAACAAATGGGGCACATATAATCACTGAGGTACATTAAAAGCCTGTCTTAAAAATCTTCATCTTTCAGCCTGGACGCCTGGCTCACATATCAGATGAAGAAGGATGCCCTCAGCTTCTAGAAGAGTAGAGGCACCCAGTCTCAACGGGCTGGATGACAGTGCTTGCTTCATGGTAGGGAAAGGCTGCCATCCCTCCACAGCATGTGACAAGACCTGCACAGCATGCACAGTGCAGTGCAGGGCTCACACTCATGAAGCTGATCATGTGTTATACAGTCTTTGCCTATAGGTAAGTCCCATCACCACACAGCCCTTGAGAAAGAGGAAGGTAAATTGGAAGGCAGGCAGTGCTCCCAAAACACAGCTTCCCTCCCTCTGCTCCCTGAGTGCAGCAGCACAGCAAGCAAGGAGCAACAGAATCACCCAGGGCTGGGAAGCAACACAGCGGATATGCAACTGATGCAACCAGTGGACTGAGAAGCAGCAAAGAAAATAAGTTATTCCAACAGGCCAGCTCAGCTTAAATTTGGCCTTGCTGTTCAGCAAGCCAGAGAAAATCTTGATTCAGGCATGAAAGTTACTGCATAAAGGAAGAGAGCAAACAGTGCCTCCAGAGCAAAATAATGTAATTTTTACTGATAAGGATACACTTTGAAGAACTGTGTAGTGTTAAACCAGAAAGGTCAAATACAATTTTCTAAGGTAGCTGGGTAGCAGGATGTCTGGTAAAGGAGACAGAAAGGAACAGGCAGGATGAAGGATCTTAGAGGGCTTCATAAACAAGAGAAAAGGTACACTGGTTAATAAAAAATCTTTACTGGGAATGCTCCGATTTTCCCAGTTCCAAACACAGGTAAAATAAAAGGAGAAACAGATGATGGCAGAAACTAGCAAGAACACATTAAAAAATGAGTAGGGGGTTAGTGTAGAAATTGTTCCTACTCTGATACATTTGTTGGCAACTCCATTTGGCTTTCTAAGAAAGTAATTTTTGGATTGTGAGGACTCAGAAAGGCTGTGATTAGTACTGTGTGCCCCTCCAGCTGAGCACATAATTTTAGTGTCCTGATACAGAAGTACTAACAGCCATTGTAACTGAGTGTAAACACTTCCTTTAAAGCCAGATAAAGCTTTTTACCTCCATAACGTCAGAAAAAGATTTGAAACACCCCATCGCTGGGTTCTATTATTACAGAAAATAACTTAGAAATCCATTAAATAACTGGTTTAGGGAGAGAGAGAAGAAAATCTTCTCATGTAGAAATAAATCAGGGAAACATTTTTTTACAGATAATATCTAAATGAGCCAGCAGTGCCTAAACCCAACTTTAAACAGCTGATCATCTCTTCAGATGAGTGACTTATGTTGCTGCATTAAATTCCACATTTCATGTATTTCTGCTCAGCTGCATTAAAACATCATGCTGAGTTACAGAATTTAAGCACAGAAAGGATCATTATGTCTTTTAATATATATCCTGTATCATCAAAATATTTCCTCATATACAATATAGTTCAAGTAGTCTTTTACTCAAGTTGTTCCTGCCCTGAGTCCAGGAAGACGGATTTTTCTAAAACACACCTAAAATGGCTCACAGCTTTGATTTAGAAACACCAGAAATTGAAAAGCTAAAAATCAAACAGATTGTCATGCTTCTGGAGAAGAAATTTATAAACTAATCTAACAGAATTTCTCTCCTGATAAAGTTCTTACTTCAGTCACTCAATTAGCTAGAGCCACAAGCACCAAATTTGATACTCTGAAACGTTCACATGAACTTAATTGAAGGATGCTTTTGACAACTCCTCCTTCCTTTCCCACTGGCTTAATATAATTGTGTCGAAGAGGCACAGAAGACAGAACAAGTAGCACTCTTCCAGTGCCTACTTCTAAGAACTCTGTTGTCAACTCATCATCTCTGGCTTCTATGAACAGGGTTTGGAACTCAGTGAAAGTATAATATATGGCACTAATCTTTAAAGGCAAGAACATTTTGACATTGAAGTCTCTCAAGTATTCTGAAAAGGGCACGGAACATTTCAGTATGGAATAAGATGCACTATTTAATATATCTAAATCTATCTCTCTATACAAAAAGGCACAAAATACAAGTATTTGGTATGGTCACTGGCACTCAAAGGTAAGTTCAAGCTAGCAAATATGTGATTTTACCTACTCTTTGTACCTGTAGCAACAAATAAATCTATTTATACTTGAATACAAACCTGCCAAATAACCACAGTACAAACTGTACTTCTAATGAAACATTTATCAGTTTTCAGGAGCACAAAATGCCTCGTTGTACCTGGTTGCACCTGGTTGTCTAGTCTGACCTCCCACTCACATCAGGACTGTCGCCAAAACTGGATGTTGTCAGCTGCATCTTTGCTTAGCTGAGTCACAGAAATCCCCGAAGCTAAGAACTGCAGACTCCCTCTGGGTAACCTGCTCCAGTGCTGCACTGCGCTCTAGGTGAGGTTCTTCCTGATGTCCAGACTGAACCTCCCAAATAGCAATTTCTGGCCACTGCCCTACATTATATCATCTGCCATCACCAAGACTTTGGATTCATCATCTTTCTAACTGCTCTTAATACAGTTATGTGCTTCTGTTAGATCGCCTCTCTCCACCATGCTAGACCTTGGTGCTTATTAAAGGAACTAGATGCTATGATACTTCCTTAATACTGAACTAAAGAGCTGTGCACCTTCCTTACTACTAGAGTGTTTCTAAAAGTCCCTCAGACGTTTCCACCGAAGTAACTGGAAAACTATCACTGCTGCCTCTGTCAAAGAATCACTGGATTTTGTTCTCTTAAGAGAGAGGCTTTATCAAAAGGTATTTTACAGCAATGTCTAACCTAGGTCTTCTGAATCACTCTCCTTGCTAAGAAGCAAAGGAGTCTGGCTAGGTTAGGTGCATAAACCTGAGAGGTATGAGTATGCCACCACTCCAAGGCACCCATAAAAAGTAACCGCTGAACTGAAAAATACCACAAGGATTTGAATAAGGCAGTTCCACGTCTTGCTACTGAAAATTAAAACACCTAAGAATCGTCATGACTAGAAAGTATTCCTTTCTTCATTCCTTCACCCCTGTGATCATGCCTGCAATCCTGTCTAGATTATTAAGGGGGAAAAAATTAATGAGATGAGTCTTCCAAAGATTACTTTAAATCACTCTAAATGTTATTTGGCTGGCTTTGAATTCTCAAAGCAATTAAAAATACTGTATAAATATAGTTCAATAGTCAAATGTCCTACCAAGAGGTGAAAGCAGAATATGCATTTGCATTAAATTAAATCATTATGCATCAAAGGGATTACACTATTAAAGCAAAACACTAATTTTGGCATTCACTCTATGTGATTTTTTCTCTGATATTCTTTTTTGCTATGTTGCTGCATTTAAGCGTAAGAGAGTTAAATAACAATCTTTTTTCCTCATCTTCTTCTAATGGTAGAGGAGTATAATGAATGTAAAATACCAAGCATTTTATTTTATAAAAGGGAAGGAGTACAGTGTTCCTGTGTTGGTGTAATAAAAAATCTGAAGGTACCGGTATGATATCTCAATGGCTGGATAAATTAATGAAGAAGTATATTCAGCCAAACTAAATTTGAATGTCAGACCTTTAATTAATTGGTGAATTGATGGTCCTACTGAAATAGCAGCCATCAAAAGCTTGCTGAATTTTTTTTAAAAAGGTATTCCTGATTGCACAGTAAACCAAAATTTATTTCTCTTCTCCTCCTTAAACATTTTTTAAAAGTCAGTCATTGTTTGCTGGGTAACATCCAGGCTGGTGAGAACAGTAAAGAAAGTTTTTAAGGGTTTATGAAGAACTAATCCTTTATCCATCAGCTAAGTGTTATCCCGGCATTTCATAGTACACTTTCTGGAAGCTGGGAGTATATGATCAGGTTCAGTGAGTCTAATCAAAGGCCCATTTAGCTCAGGACACTGACTCCAGCGTCTGTAGTAGGTGTAGTGGAAAGGAAAAAAAAATCATGACATGCAGAACATACATTCTTTCCCACTTGTGTCAAAGCTGCTCCTGAGCTACTTTGTAGCTTCTGTTCAGTAGCTCCTGAGTCAAAGGCTGAATAAAGGACTGTTTTAAATTAGGGCTGATAGACCAACCCTCTATTTGTAACTTTGCCCTGCACAACGTCCTGTCACAAGAAATTCCACAATTTAATTTTGTGCCATGCAGAATAGTATTACTTCGGTAGTTTTCAATCTGCTGCCTGCTAACTTTACTGAGTACTGTCATGTGAAGAAAAGTGAATGATCTTTCCCTGTTTACCTCTTACTATTGATCCTGACCTCCTTACTAGCCATCCTTACTTTAGCTAAAGACTCCTTGCCTCTCTCACATGCCTCACCCAGAATTTACTCCATAGCTGTGTCATCCTCAGTGATTTTCTCTATACTTTTATAGTATCTTTTTTAGCATCTTGTAGTATCTTTAGTATTGTTACTTTCTGCGATCTAGCAAGAATATATGTTTTTCATGACAGTCACACCTTCCTATAGCATTCTTGCAAGCTTGGGGATAGCAAGCAAGATCTCCAACACATAACAAGTTACAACATGTAACAGGGTGTATGAAGTTGCCATAGATTTCTTCTTTTGCTAATGTTTAAAGGACTGCAGAGTTCTCATGCCTTCATGTGACTGTGGTACAACCATTAGTGGGGATTTTGCAGGCAGTTCCCAAGCTCACACAGACAGGCATGTGGCAACTCAGACTGAAGATGAAAGCAGGAGGAAGTTACATGGTCCTTTTCAAGCAGAGGCCATTTTTTCTGTTTTCTGATGTATAGCAACTACAGATTCCTGTCTTGTCAGTATTTGCTGCTGAGTAACCTATCCTCCTCTTTGTTTTGTGTAATATTATTCTTTTAAACCTCTGTTGTGCTCTAAATCCATGTACACACATGTCCAATTTCTAACTATAAAGCCTGTCAATCACAGTCTTATGGCTAAAAATGAAATTTTGTTTTATTTATGCTTTGTGTGTATCCAGGCTTTCCCATATAAATACACATAAATTACAAAATAAACAGCATTGGTATTATCACAGGATAATGCAGACTGAAAAAACATAACTAGATAGGAAAACATTTCTGCGGTCTGTCCTACTGTTGAGCTCAAATACAACAAAAAGAGAAGAAACTGAAATGAAGAAGAATATGACTTTTCAAGAAACTGCTTGTTCTACCACTAAATACATTGCAATGTATAGAACTGTCAAATTTTAGTTGTCAAAGTAAGGCTTGGAAAGAGGCAATAACGATAAATCAGAACTGTGATCAAATGAAGTGTGATGATGAAGGAAAATCAAGAGAAATACTAGAGAATTGAGTATGTTGGTTTAGGCAGACTTATGTACCAGGCCAGAGGGTATTCTGAGTATTTTCTACTTAATTTTTGAGCTGTGAAACAACAGCAAATGCATTATGAAAATTACTGTTCTTTCAGAACAGAGCTCTTTTGGAAACGTATTTTTAGTTTAGTAGAAGCTTTTTGCTACATTCTTGTTATTAAGATGCGTAAGTTCCAAAATCAGTAACAGAGGACTGTCATCAGTTAAAGGACTGTTTTAATCAGCATTCCTTACGATTTTTACCTGTGGTGTTCTTTTTTCTTATTACGACAACTATCTTTGTAACAGATGGACATTCTCAAATTATGATCAAAGGATTTTGATTATACCACATGAAAAGTGAATGATCACCTGATTTACTTGATACTAATATGTGTGATGAATATTATTGTCCCATAATAATAATAATAATAATAATAATAACAACAACAACAATAACAATAATAATAATGGTGATGATGACAAATATTTAAGACGTTTGTATGAGTTATTACAGGCAAAAATTTTGCATTTTCCTTTGAAAAAGCTATGCTTCAAAGTAAATACTTTTTCAGAATCCTAGAACATGCCTCTGGCAAATGGAATTCATATGTGTATATATATGTGTGCAGTAAACACAGAGAAGCTGTAATGTTGTTCTCTTGATGTAAGCATATACAATACATAAATTACTCTTTCTCCATGTCACTATTTAAACTGAGACATTAGCCTGATTTTCTATTTGAAGATGAAGGTGCATGGTATCTTCCTTTTTCCCCAGTATTTTCCCAAATCAGAAGTTACCCCCTGTCCTCTCCCCCACCCACGGATGAAATTTTAAAATGTGAGAGTCTTTTTCTATTTTGCCTTACTCTGGCACAAATTAATTGCAGAGGCCAGTGCAGTTACACAAGTCAAGTGAGAAAAGAACCAAGCACCACATGGTCTCAGTTCCTACTGATTGCAAGACTGCTTTGATTACATTAATATTAGCATTATGACAAAGCACTGCAATCCAAAAAACATGCAAGAGACAAAAAAGATATCTCAGCCTTTAACAGATTTCAAAGAAAACAGATAAGCCTATTATTAGCCGTTGAAACAGACTCCTTTGGTTAAATAAGTAGTTCCAACCTTCGACTGGTTGTGGTATCTCAAGAATGAATTTTAAATTGTGTAGCTCATTAATTTACTATAATGGGCTTGAAAAATATCCCAAAACCCCTAACTGTACAACAAGCACTGGCCAGTAAAATGTAACAGTTCATGACTGTATTTTACACTGATTATAGCTGTATGCTGAAATGCAGCTCAGCATATCTACAGAAAGTGGTTTTATGATAAACATTTATATTTCAAGATTTTCACTACAAAGAAATGCATGTGAGATGGTTGTGTTTGATAAATTTCCTTGACATAATTCTCAACTAAAACAGTGTACCCTGTAGGAAGCTGACTGGTTATGTGAGAGCAAAGTTACTGCAGGACATTTGCCTCCCTCTTCAGCATGTGACTGGGTTTTCTGTGAGAAAAAGGAAGACGATGAGGAAAACATAAAAGAATGTTTCTCCCCTTAGACAAGGAATTGAGCTAGAAATAACATATTTCTAGTTTCTTTTACATTTGACTTTCAAATGTAAATTTGTTAGTTAAAACGTGCTCTATTTTTAATATCTAAGTTAAGACCTCAGGGCCAGTTAGGGTTCCTGAACTTGTACTGAAACTTAGTTCTGACCTAACTCAGCAAGTGCTAAGAATGGCTCAGAGTACATCTACAACAGGCTGACAGCACGGTAGCCTAGTACTGCAACAGGAGCCACACAAATCAAGGAAATGCAAAAGGGTGCAATTCATACACGGGAAAAGTGGGCCAAAAGACATCTTCTGGTGTTCTCTCTAGCCTCCAGCTGCTGATCCAGAAGACCTGATGTCCCCTGTGGATCACATCATGCCTGCCAGCATTGCATGGATGTCTTTGGTAATCTGGAACATCTCAAACACTACAGGCTTTGTTTACATTTCTGTATTACACCCTATGTGACAACTGACTATAATGGGAGCTTAGACACCTAACTCAGGTGTATTATGTCGATTACTTTGGATCTGATACTCAGTGAACAGCAGGAAAACACTGACCTGGAAGACACATCAGTTTTGTAGATGTTCCTCTCTCTTTGGTGCAGCCTTCCAGGCTGCTCAAGATCTGGTCATTCCAACATCCAGGCTATTTTGAACCCCTGCCCTGGTTGATTAATTCTCCCCATTCACTTATGCAGGAAATAAATTTGGTTTGAAAAGTCTGGAATCAGGTGCCTAAAGGTCAAATCAGGCAATAGTCCTGTCTGACTATGATAATGTTTTGCCTTAGCTACTGTTTACGTCTCTCTGTAAACATGTAAGTTCCATTTCGGCCAGTTGACCACCTGAGCACAAACTCCTATCAAATTAGATCTTCTCTTCTTTGCAAGTGTCTGAGAAAAATCATCATTACTTAAAAGCTTCTCAACACTTTATCACCCTTTTTGAGCAAATATTCTAAACCCTGTCGCACTACTGGAAAATCTCTTTAAGAATAAAACTTAGCAGATGTAATTTGGCAGGTGTAGGTGTTTAAAACTACACATCATTCTGCTCTTTGAAAAAAAGCACGGTTTGAGCACAGAAACAGCCTGAAAAGCTTGCCCAATCCTCTGTATATTGTGTTTTCCAAAGAGAATACCCTGTCTTTTGTCTCCTTTTCTAAACTGAGCCCAGGGAATGCTGCTTTCATCTAGGCCACCAGAGGCACAGTCCCCTTCTGTCTAGCTGGGGTATGGTAGAAGTTGTGGCTGAAACCTTGTCTGCAGTGCGGAAGACAAAGGAATACAAAAATCTTCAAATTAGCATTTGAAGAGTGCTGACTCTCCCAGAGGTGCTAACTCTGCACAGGTGCGCTGGGGGCAGGCCTTACTGGCATGACTGACCAGCTGGGCTTCAGCGTTGTATTGACATAATGGTTCTGCTCCCAGTTTGGGAAGTAACCCATCTGCTGCTACCAAAAGGATCTTTGCAGCACACTGATGATAGATGATTATATATGTATCATACAAAGATGGCCTGAGATATTCCTACAGATAGCACTTTCTTCAGCTTTTTTTCAGCTCATAGAATATGTGAAAAGTGATTCTTCCAGAGCATGATAATATAATGCAATGTATTACAGCTTTGGCAAGGTGGTTGACTTAGTACCCCAAGACATTCTCATAGGAAACGGTACAAACAATTAACAGAGTGTATGCTAAATGGATTAAGAATTCAGTCACTGGCAGATTTCAAAACAGAATTATTGTAGAATGGTCACTGAATTTCAAGTGTAATTCCATTGTGAACATTAGCAGACTAAACACAGTCTGATCATTTTCACTAAAATCAGAAGTACACATCTAAGGAACTGTGTACATGAAAAATGGAAAAGTAGTGAAGAGTGATAACACCACCACATTCATATAGAAACCCAGGCATCACGGGAACAGAAGACGTTTAAACCAACTATATGTTGTTATAGCCATATGCAAAATTATACACTAAGGAAAAGAGATGTGCCACACAGATCAGGATGGGACACTGTATCCTGGAAAGCAAGGATTCCAGAAAGGATTTAGAGCTGGTGGTGGACAAACAAGATGAATACCAATTTATAGCCTAGTGCAAGGAAATAAACGGCTAATGAAAGCCTTTCATGAATAATGCTGGGAGTAGTAAGTGTAGGGAGGCGAGACTATCTCTGCAGACAACAGCGTTGAAACAGTGCATATAGTTATAGTGTCTACATTCCTAAAGAAATTCTCAGAAGTAGGAGAGGTGAAGACAAGAGCTGTCACAATTATTTAAAACTTGAAGAAAATGTTATCACAGAGAAATTCAAGATGCTCAGTCTGGTTAGCATTTGAACAGTCACTTGAATGACCTATATACGTTTCTTAATGGAGAGAAAATATCAGGCACAAAAAGACTTTAATCTATAAAAGAGTATTTTTTTTTCACAGAGTTTTATCTTGTCATTTTATAGAGTTTTAATCTAATAAAAAGAAAAAATGGCCAGACCCCAAAACCAGATAAATATAGAGAAAAAAATAGGCAAAAATAGTTAACAGTGCAGGTGATTAATCATGAGAACAAAGTGTCCAGCAAATGACGGATTCTCCACCTTCAGATTCCATCTGATCAAGAGTGCAATAGATGCTTCATACAAACAAAAATGGTGATATCTGTGAGTGCACACTAGGTGATATAAATTGTACATATTGAAAACCAGCAGATCAGAGGTCCACTCCTTTAGGAACGGGCAGCTCCTCTGACAGTACACATATAATATAGCATTGGCATTGCTTTTTTAAAAGGCACGCGTTGCACTGACTGTGTGACAAGAATGCTGTTGATGTTTAATCCTTACTATTCCCCAAGCTCATTTTTTTAATTAAAAAGACAAGAATACAATGCAAGTGTGTATATCATAACCTTGTAAAGACACTGTCCAAGTCCTTGATATTTATTCTTATGTTCTACTTCATACACTGTGGGCTAAGGCAGTACATAAATTACAAAACTAACAGGAAAGAGATGTGCAGACCATGTCTGAGCTCGTATTTGGAGTCAACACAGAGCACAAGTTGAATCAGCCTGAGCCATGTTCCCTTCCCCTCTCCAGTAATTACCCTGACCATTCTAAAGTTGAGCATGTTGCATTTCATATTGCTTATTTAACCCTGTGTCACAGCACTTCTCTTCCCTGAAAAGTGGAACTTCTCTACCAATTGGTCTGTGGATCGCTGTGGACTACTCACTTTTCTCAGTTACTTTCTTCTGAGTAGCAGCCGACAAAGGAATGACATACAGAGGCAAGTGGTACTAGGATCTGTAGCATTATTGCAAGCTGATGTCTTAAGCCTGCAGCCTGCACCATGTAGGACACCACTAGAAGTGACAGTCTAACTGGGGGCACCAGTAGAAACAGTCTGATATTTGGAAGGTTGGCAGTGCTTCCAGGACTGAACTAGACTGCTGCTGAAGTGTTCTGTGTGCATTATGAGTCTTCAGAAATAATTTAAGATAAACTCTAGTTCTCAGTGCAGTCACCATTGAAGAGCACCTCTCAAATTTTGGACTGGAATGGTGTGCCCACCTCTGAATAGTGTGCAAGAGGAAGACATGCAGTCCAAGATTTCCAAGGAGTGGGGGAAAGAAGAAGGGATGTTATCTGCTCACCTGAAATTTTTATTTGAGCTACTTCTCCATCTCCTCCTTCACTGTGTGCTCTAACCTCAACAACATATTCACCATCACTGGGGACTGGGACCTCTATTGTATGCTTTCCAGTTGAAAACAACTTGCCTTCATGTTGTCCATCTGGTCTATAAAGTACCTAGAAAAGTCATAGTAAGTATAATTACTGAAGTGCTACATTTTCATAAAAATACAGTTACATATGTACAGTGTGACAATGAAAAATTACTAGGTTTTTATTTATACATGAAGCATATATATATATATATGTATCTCAAAACTTAGTGGCCAACTCTACTTTTTCCATTTTTATGTAGAGTGAATCTAGACAGGATGTTTCCTCATTGTTTTCTCTGTTATAAAATTATGCCACCTTTTGAAAAATAATTTCAGTCCTTACATTTGAAATAATAAGTAATTAAAAGATGGAGGATAATAATTCCGAGTGGCAAAGAGCATCAAATAAAAATCCAAGAACTCAGCTGGGTTTTCTGACATAAAATTTCTTACCATTTTCATAAATGAAACAAGTATTAATTGTGAATAACTTTGTGAATGGTGTTAAACTCTTGCAAATGCGATGGTATATGTCTTGTGGGAGCTTTAGAAAAGATCCCCATCCCTTCTGGAATCGTCTCTGTGAAACAACATCAGCAATTCCCAGGAAACAGTTCAACTCCTCAAGCAAAATTTGTACATGTAGAACATGATACTAATTTTCTTAAGGCCAAGCAAGCAGAAAAGTTAAACAGGAATTAATTTTTGAAGGTTTCTATACACCCTATAGTTAGTATATACATTTGCTCTAGTTAGACAGTAATTGCATCTAACGAGGTTAAACATCCCTTCCCTTCCTCTACTTTCCCAGACTTTAAAGAACTCATGTTCCAGGAACTGTAGCTCCCATGGAGGTGGGAAAGGAAAGCTGGAACAATGCATATGGGTATAAGAAAGAACTATAAAGTGTACAATTTCTTTAAGCATTACTTTTAGCCAGCGGACAATAAATGTAATCATATGGGAAATCAGGTTGCCACAGTCACTGATCTAAGCTGTCCCATGATATGGCTTGCCACCCAAATGCATTTCAGTCCCTCGGTGTTTTCTCATCATATTGATTAAACCCACTGGCTTTGCCCTAAGCCTACTGGATGTATGTGATCTCCAAGCATGATACCTTCACCTTTAGCATGCAACTATGTTTAAGTCTGATTAGGTACAAAAAAATCAACACGGTCTATAAAATGCACCTCATCTAGCATATACACAGATAAAATATATTTTTATAGAACATACTTTATATCCTTCAACTGCAGACTCATTTGACATTGCCTTCACGTGATCCCAGGTGATGATGTACCTTGAACCAGATCTTACAGAACTGATAATTCTGGGACGTTGGCTGGGAGCTGAAAAGCAACATATGCACAATGTGCACATAAATGAGATTTCATAAGCATTCAATGACATTTTTATTAAGACATGTAAAAATGTAAAAAGGGAAATGAAGCTGATTTTATATGATTAAGGGATAGTCTCCTTCCTGGAATGAATTGCTACAGCTCCAGCCAGGCAATTTTGGATGGCTTGTGCAGTGGCTGCCTTGTGGGTTTGCCCCTCTGTGCTGCCAGAATGGAAGTGGCCAACATTACCCTTCACTATGTTGCTGACCATGTGTGTTTGCTGGCATGCAGCTATGTTCAGAACCTCCCAGAAATGTGGCTTAAGTCATATTTATTCATTGAGATTAAATATTAAATTAACCGTTTAAAGGCATTTCTATAGCATTTAACTCAGTAGAAAGCAGAGTACCCCACTGCAGAAACCATTAATTATATTTCACACAATAACCTTATAAAATGGAGTCTTACTCAATACAAACGAACCCTGCAGGTGCAAGTTGCACAATGCACTATTTAATGACAGAAATCCTCAAATTAGTTGTATGTATTTTTAGCCCATGTAAGTGTGTTTTAAATTCACAACATGTATTTCTTAATTGAACACTGCTCAGCATGTGTTAGTGCTAGGTATCATCATTAAATCAGGAGCTATATTCAGAAACCTATTATGGCATGTAAATTTAAGGGTGTGATTCAGATCACCCACTTTTCAAAGCTGCCTGATCCAGGCTCCCTCTACTGTTAATGAAAACAGCAACTGGTCACATTTTAATTGTCAGAATATAATCCTTGTCACTACTGATTAAACAGAAAGACAGCGTGCAGCTGCCTAAGTAATAGCTGGTCTGAATTATTCACTGTTTGGAAAATCATGTCCAGCTTTGGGTCCCCTGGTACTAAAAAGACGCGTAATCTGGAGTGAGTTCAGTAGAGGGCCACCAACCTGGTGGGGAGCTGGATCACTTGCTGGTGCTTGTTCACCCTGGAGAAAAGACATCTTTGGAGGGGAACTAAGACCCCCCTGTCTGTTCTTACAGGGAGGCTATCAAGAAGAATGCAGGCTCTTCAAAGTGGTATGGCAGCAGGATAAGTGACAAAAGGCACAAATTTGATTAAAAAAGGCTTTGACTAGATGCTCAGAAAAAGTCAGGTAGTGGAACAGGTTTCCCACAAAGGTTGTGCAGTGTCTGTCCCTGGAGCTTTTCAAGATCCAACTGGATAAAGCCCTGAGCAACCTGATCTGAGCTTGTTGCTGACCCTCCTATGAGGCTATAAACTTAGCCTCTTTACCACCTTTTGTAAGATACCCACATTGTACAAGGCAACAAAAGAGAGGAAGGAGAGCCTTAGTAGATATTTTCAGATGAAGAACCAATACCATGTAAAGGGAGAACACTGGGTATATGAATGAGAAGTCACGTTTGAAAACATAACGGATGTGATGCAACATTCAGTAATGAAGTACATGACATTCTACTTGACCTAGTGCTCGGTTTACTTACGCGCTTTCCTGGTAATAATATCGATGGTTCTACTGGGAGGTCCATAGCCTGCACTATTGAAGGCAGAAACATCTACATGGTAGCGAGTGTTGGGCTTCAGGTTTTCCAGTTTCGTTGAGTATTCTTGATTGCTCACTTGTACCCGCTGTGCAGCTGCTTCTTTATCATGAGCAGCCCAGTAACGAATCTGTAAGCAAGCAAATTGAAGGATTACATTTAACATATTTAGTCATAAAGGAAGTTTATAAAAAATAATGTATGCTGGGTATTTCTATACTACATACTCTGGGGTAATAGGCGAGGTAAAAGAAATCAAACAGCAATAGCATGGAATTCCTTCTGCAGGATGTGATTTTAACCAAGTTGTATATAGACATAAAGAAATAGAAACAAATTCAAATTTTATATATTATTAAAACTTTTCTCACAACGGTTTAACTTGTTCTCAGCTAAGTCATTAGAAGTCTGGGAGGTGGAAAATGCCTTCAGAGAACAAGACTATTTTCTTCTTGCTGTTTTGATTGAGCATTTGACTCTGAACTTTAATATTGTTTTCCTACACTACAGTGTAGATTAAACTCTAATGTTTTCACAATATTTTGTTTAAAATGTCTTACAAATTTAATCTTTTTGTACTTCTGTCTAGGGAATGAGAAGTATTCAGTCACGTTATCTGTATGATAGATCTAGATATGTATACCTAACCATTTTCTAAAGTTCTTTGGCTAAATTCAATCAGATTTCATAGTACAATATGACATTTGTAAAAGTAAATAAGAAAGAACCTGAAAATTCTTATACTACAGGAAAAGCATCAATGTAAGCTTACAACATCTTAAAACTCAAAGTCAATTAACTGTACACACAAAATCTGTTAAATTTTTTTTCTCTCCAAGAAATTGTTTGATTCTACTTTAATTTGTTAAGCATTACAAAGCACCAGTTTAAAAGAGAGTAATTCCTATGGAGTTATGTCATTCCATAGGGTCCATCACATACACAGGGTCCTACTCTGCATGGCCTGTGAGATGCAAATGAGAGTAAACCACTGTCACTCTCTGCGTTTGGTCTGGTTTGTAACTGTCTGCATAAGACTAAATTACTGCACTAACCTGAAAGAGTGGAAAGCCATGCCCATTATATTTTGGTTTTGAGTTTTTACTCTCAGCGTTTCTGCTCAGCTGCTGCCTGTCTCCATAATGATTTTTGAGCATGCTACATGAGGAACTTTAAAATTTTTTTAGGAAGAGGTTAATGTTCTTGGTAATTTCAGGCTCTAGGAAAAATCTTGCTTTGTAAGATTTGACTGGTGACATCATGTATCCTGTTATTTCATCTTTTAAATAGCAACCACTTTAATCTTCTGTTTTGCTGACATTAGTTTTCCTTGGAAACTTCATTAAGGAGTAGGTTAGAAAAGCAGATAGTTTGTCAAGGTGTTAATATTGCAGTTCTCCTCTTGACAAATTATGGGTACAACCCTTGTTTGGTAAGGTTTTATTTTCTCTTGTTCATGCTTACATTAAAACGTTTAATACAAATATTTTTCTTTTACCTCAGAGAACATACTGTGGCTGAATGAGAGGTGCGGTAAAGGATTTCTCTTCACCTACTTCAAATGTCTTTGGACGTGGTAATAGCCAATCTCACTACACAGAGGCTACTCTCATTTAAATACTAAAGTCTCTTGTCAATATTTGTTGCCTCAGTCTTGCCCACCAGTATTAGAGGTTACTTATACTGTGATAATATCTTAATGGCTTTTCTCACTCTTTCCTGGTGTAGAGAGAATTTTATCTACAGGCCAGGCTGGCTCTGATTTTTAAATACTGCATACATAACTGCCTTTGCACAAACAGGTAATTTTTAGTTATATAAATGTATGTCCTGCACAGTGTTTTGGAAGTTTAATCCATTAGCACCCCCTAAACATCAGTTTACTGTAACGTAGACACACTCGTGAAATTCCGACTTATCAAGGTGGCTACTCTGCTGAGTCAACAGCTTCTGCCCCAAAATGAGTTAAGAATGTGGACCCAATCCATCCTGCAGGCTTCTCCAGCAAGGTGGCAACATCCCGTTGAATGGTTTCAGACTGGTATGGATATGAAACCATCACAATCATGTCAGCTGAAGGTCTGATTAAGATCTTCAAGTCAGATTTTTTTTTAAATATGATTATAATTAACAAACTTTTGCAGATAAACTGTTGTTGAATGCAACCAGCTGCATACCATAAGCTGTTAAGTGACTGACTCAAGTGTGAGAGGGTGTGTACATCTGGAGCTAGAGGACGTCATGTCTACCTCTGTCCCTATGTTAAAACAAGTTTCCAGCCTGCAGCGAAGGGATGTCTGTGAAGTTCTAGGTGGCCAAAAGTTTATTAGCTATGACAGGACCAATGGTAGCTTTGTTGTTGATATTAACTGGCTATTGAAGACTAATTTATTCATTTTTATTATGTTATATTATGCTAATTAAGTACCTGCTTTACCTAAAGATGGCAAATACTCTTTATGTGAAGCTTTTGTTAATCATGAGGCATATGCTAGAAGCCTTTGAATACCTCTGACTTGCAAAACTTTCTAGAATCCTACTGCTCATTTGCACTACAGTGATGCTAAAGGTGTAATGTAATGAGTAATATAGAACAGCAGACAAGACAAGCAAGAACAATGAATGAAAATGTAAATTACTTCACTGAGAGCACATTACATTTCAAGCAGAAGTAACATAATTTAAAAATTAAATTTAATTTAAATCCAAATATTATTGTTCTTGGCTGCAATGTTGTGGACAACTACTATAGTGTGTGAGCTGTGTGTGACAAACTCAGAATGTTCTTTTTTATCTTTTTATTTAATATACAGACATATCTACATATTTGGATCATTGTAACTACGTTTGAAGAGAAAAAAAATTGAAGTAAGATGACTCACTTGAAAGCTAAGAAAAGTACTGTATTCTTTACACTATTCCTACATTTCTCTTACTTATTATGCAAACAATTTCGAAGTTTCTTGAAATAACTTGGAAATTTATTTCACTTTCTTGCCTCTGTGGAAGTGACATCTAGAATTAAATGCCCCATTGTTTCAAGAGGTCGCATTTCCCCACTTTGCTCAGTAGTCCCTCTATTTTTCTTAAATTGCTTGGACAATAATCGTGGACAGCCAGCTTTTTCCTGATGCTCTGCATTTACCTTGTTAGGGTAATCCATAGGTAATGAATCCCCAGGGGACACAGGAGGGTATTTCACCCCAGCTCTAAAGTAGGTGATAAACCAACACTGA
Organism: Falco naumanni; assembly: GCF_017639655.2. Lineage (NCBI taxonomy): Eukaryota > Metazoa > Chordata > Aves > Falconiformes > Falconidae > Falco > Falco naumanni. Next base: position 49,948,075 of record NC_054058.1, on the reverse strand, counting down.
TCTGTGGGAAGGAATGCCTCAGCCATCATGAATTAGTGCAGCCCTCCATGCTAAAATCAGGGAAAAACATTCTCTTACATGGTCCTCTCTTTCATTCAAATTTTAATATACTGAAATACATCAGAAATTGTTTCTGTACGTATGATGAAACAATAGCTCTCATATTGATGGAAGTTTTACATAGGAGAGACATAAAAGAAATACTGTACTCATATTAAGAAAGAATGCTAATAGCATATTTCAGTAAACAAGGGACAATGGTGTTGAGTAGTGATAAATGTGTTTAATAAAATAAACATATCTCGCATAGAAGCAGTGGGAAATATGGATAGTGTCTTTGGTACTACATGCACAGAAGAGCTATGGCTTTTGGCAGGTTATTGTAAGAGCTCATAAATCTTAAATTCTCTGCATGGATGGAGATAGTTTTCATATTTTATCTCTTTTTTAAGTGTGAACAGAGGACACTCCTCTATAATGGCAAAATGTATCAGCTCACACTCATCACCATGAGGGCAGTCATCTTGACAGTATGCATTAGTGTCAAGAAAATCTGACTCCTCCTGGTGTGAAAAGCGTTGTGTCACAGGTGAAATACCTTCGGATACTTTGCTCAGGGTACTCCCACCTCTTAAACTCTAGCACTTAAAAGGTCAATCATGCAATTTTCAGGTAATAATAAAGACCAAAATGAAACTGAGAAGGCGTTCTGGTGAATGAGGGATTCTGCTAACCTGGTATTACAACTGAACAGTAATTAAAAATAAATATTGGAATATTTCTTGATGCGAATAGAAACATAGGCCTTCAGACATATTCACTGCAATTTTATAATGTAGTTTGAGTGCTCCTTCCCTCACAACTTGTATTGTAATTTCACAAAAGCTATCTGCAGCCTTGACCTTCCAGAAAAGCCCTGTCCTATCCTTCAGGACTGATGGGAGACCTGATCTTCAGAAGCACAAGACTTTCTTTTTGCTATCAATGTAAATGCACAGGCTTGTTCTTTGCTGCTTTTCTTTTTACTAGAACGAGACTGGTGATTGCTTTACAGAGAAAGATCTCAGAATTAACACCTTACTAAGCTCTGTGGGGCAGTAACTCATGCCTATCAAGTCTGTTTATTGCACAGACCAGGGGTCCTCAAACTACCGCCCGTGGGCCAGATACGGCCCCCCAGGGTCCTCAATCTGGCCCCCGGTATTTACAGAACCCCCCGCCCCCACTGGGGGTTGGGGGGGAAACCAAGCAGCCGCAGGTGACTGCCTGCCGCTGCATCCGCGCGCCGGCCCCCTGGTTAAAAAGTTTGAGGACCCCTGGCGTAGACAGATAGGAATTTTTTCCACAGTCCTGATAACTAGAAGACTGTTTTAGAAAAGGAGAAAAAAAGAGAAGAAATTCATATTTTAATGCCACTGCTCACTGTACATAAGCAAGCCACCCAGTTCACACTGGATTTGTGGAAGTGTAGTACTTCTCTAGGAATGAGTGGATGAAGCTACACTCCAGCTATCAAAATAAGGCTACACCCTGCACATCCATATTCTGTGTAGCAGAGGTCTCCACATTCCCAGAGTATCCTCACCTTTCCTCAAAACAGCAGTTACCTCTTTTCAACCCCAAGGATCCTCCATGATTCTTTCCAACTTTTCCCCTTTTGATTGACTGTTCTGTGCATCCTGTTCTTTCCTGCTGAATCCTCTCCCCTCCCTTCTTTCCCTGATGTTCCCTGACAGCAACTCAGATGGCTTCATGTAAAACAAAATAAAATTTTAAAAGTGGCCAGAAGTGGGTTGCCTGTGGGAATGTTCTTCCACCATGTTGTTTCCCCATTATCCTTACCCCTCCAGCCTTCTTACACTGTTCCCTGTTACAACTCAACATCCATCATCACGTTCTATCGCTACTGCCGTCCCAGCCTCTCCCAGCACTCTTTGCTGCCACTCTCTCCACACCCCACAAGTCCCTCGGTATGTGCCTGCTGAGCGTCTGTTCTGCTTATCAAGGTGCACAGGCTTTGTGCCCAGTCTCCTTGCAGACTGCCCAGCTCAGGACTGCAACACTGCTACATGGCTGGCTGGCTCGAGCTCACAGATGTGGGCACTCCACTTAGCTCTCAGTTATGATCATGGATTTGTCTACCCTATCCTAGTTGCACAGTCCCTAAAGAAACACCAAACCAACGGGCTGTTTTAGTAAATTAGGAGTTACCGTTGATGTCAGTGTCTTAATTTCAAACCCAGTGTCTGCTTGTAATTTTAAAACTTTATGCATGTACTGTGTAGAATCAAGCTTATATGGGACACTATACTACTTCCTATTGAGACCTTCACTATGATCTTGTTACAGTATACCAAAAGTATTACATAAATCTCATGGAGACAGAAACAGAGATCAGGAAACATAGAAACAAGTACTACTAATGAAAAGACCATTTATTCATAGATTTCAGTTATAAAATACATTCCATGAGGTTACTCCACATTTGTATGTGCTCATTTTGGAACACAGCAGCTACCAGCAAGCAGCCAACAACTTAAATCACCAAGCAGATCACTAACAAACTAAGGCCCAAATCCCTGTTCTGGAGTGCAGCCAAAGTAAGCCAGTTGTGCACTGCAGTGTTTGTCAGCATCCACTATGTGTGGATGATGTTAAGACTTCCCTGCTGGAGTACTAGGTGGCCATTTCTGGTTGCATCCACCCTGTGGCTGTTGTCATCTCTGTACAAGGACAAGAACAATTTTTACTGGTAGTACCACTTAGCCTTGGAGCAGATGAACATACCTCGAAGCTCTTTTTCACATGGAGAACAGTAACCAGGAACAAACCACTGTTGTCTTGCACAATAGCACTATCTCTGTTATACTCGATTGTGGGCATCTGTCATATAGTCCCAGTTACTATAGGATTTGTAGGTGAATTATATTAATAACTTAAATGGGCCACAAGTTAGTTACTATTTCATGCCCTTGTCGACAATTGCACCCGAAACTTAATTTCAGTATGGTTTGAGAAGGTACAGATAAGCATTCAACTATGTAACATAGAGTAGATTCTTTTATGAAATAATGCTGCCTTTTTTCAGTTGAATAGTGAGCACATACATTTGTTCATGTTTTAATAATAAAAGTACACAGCGCCAAAAATGTTTCTCAGGATGTGAGATCTGTATAGCAAATGACAACTGAAGAGAAGTGAACCCTAAGAGACAGAAGGCTAGAGTAGAAATTATTCTTGCATTTAACTACTGAAATTAAATGAATGAAAAGATATACTGTGTCACCTCTAAACTCACCTGATATCCTTCCACAGATTTATCAGAAACATGATGCCAAGAAACAGACATTTCAGAAGATGATAAAACTTTTACACTCACATCTGTAGGTATTTCAGTTGGAGCTGAAAGATGAAACACATGTTAAATACACAATCTCGTACAGTGATATTGTTATACTCACTTACAGGGGCTCTTCTCACCTTCAGTATTCTGTATTATTTTCTTTGTATCAGGGACCCAAGTGTGTTAGATTTTAATCTGGTTTTACTTGAGTAAACTTTAAATTCAGTGATTATCTGTATGGGAAATGACTATAAAAACAAAGCAATGATCCTATTACTTGGCTCAGACTATGTATTTTTATGCTTTAACAGACTCCATGCTAAAAGTTGTGTAAATTAAAACCAGGCTTTGATAAATAGAACGAAGCATACAGTGATCTTTCAGTAAATTGGACAGCAGCTCACAGATTATATACATCAGATTTTTAAAGCTAGTTACACACAAATATTAATGTGTATGTCACTTAGTCACGATGATACCAAGTTTTTATGAGACCAGATATTAGATATAGAGCTGGCCAGTGGCACATATAAACTTTAACATAGGTGTGAAATAACCCAAGAGCACCCTCCTGTCACCCACACATCACCCAACTGATTTTTTGTGTGTTCTTAGTTCTGGAGAGTAGCCCACACAGAATACAGACGATCATAATGAGATACACTTTTATTCAGGAGTTAAAATATTAAGTTCTCATTTCATTATAAGAAGCTGTTAATTTCACTGCTGCTTGCATTTTAAGTGAGGGATTTAAAAAGGCATAAACCTAACAATGTTTATAAAAGAAAAAAGTTATCCAAGCTAAGAACAGTTCTCTGTCCTGAATCTTTTGAAACAAGTTGCAACAGACAGGCATGGCAGCCTGAGCTGAGGAAAAGCTTTCACATAGTTAAACCTTCCAACTGGGCATCCAGTCAACTATGCATCAAAACAGCCACTGTTAAGAAAAAAATCAGTTACATCTCTCATGAAAAGTATCCTAGGCAACAAAATAATCTTATATGCAAAGTTACCTTTTGTAATTGTCTTTCAATGGCTGTTAATAATGCAAATGTGTAATTTTAAAATTATATATTATTGCAATATTGTTTTCACAATGACAGGCATTTAGATAAGCAAAAGGCCTGTGCATTCATTACTAGCAGTCATTACTCTCAACTAGCAACAGCAGGTAGTTGTCAGATATGCAACTTGGCCTAACACACGTGGGAACACAGAAACTCCTCAGTCACCAAAGTGAATAAAGATGCCCACAGTTAGACACACACACACATACATATATTACAAAATACGCAACTTAGTGGAAAAGCTGTCATTAAATTTATGTATGTATGCATATTTATACATATGCGTACAGAATATTGTCTGATCATATTGCTTTAAAATCTCACTAATACCTTTGAGAAGTTGTGTTGTCTGATGGTAGTAACAGCACCTGCTGATTCAGAGGTACAGAAGTATGGGTGGAATAGATGTGACCATCTAATCTATTCCCAAATCACTGTCAGACTCTTCTCCACTGTATCAATTACAGAATTTGCCAAAATGTTTCATATTGAAATGTTCCAACTACCAGGGATTTTGCTGATACAATATTCTAAACAATATTTCATCTGCTTATGATTGTTTATGAACTCCAAATAATTTATATGCCTATTTGGCATTTATGTTCTATAAATATTTTGCAGTCTCTCCTGAGCCAACAAGATGATCTCAGCTCCTTTTCTCCAGCTCTCTAATTCAATAATTCTACCAATAAATGAAGCAATCACACAGGCCTCACAATATGTTAGCTTCACTGAAAATACAGTGGTCATCACATAATTATCTTCTGGGTGTAACTATACAAAGTTAAGGCTGAGACCCAGTAAGCATGCTACAAGGTTTGAAGGTGACTTTGTATGAGTTCTGAGGCCAGCACAAAACTACAGAATGCTCTGCGTAATAACTCCCCTTACACCTATTAGAAAAATTCCTTCTAACCCACCCTGCAGTTCCTGGATTTGATATGGTCAGCTGTGAGCACTACTGGTAAGGTTTGGAGCACTGTGAGTTTGACTGTTTTGGTGACTCTTGTGCTTGAAATCAAAGAAAAGAAGTAAGTTCACTGGGCTTCTATTCCTTTTGCTTCCTGCATCTGGCATTACTTCACCACAAGTACTTCTACAAAGCATCTGGACTTTGCTAAAGTCTATGTTAGAACATCAGCAGCCACTGAAGTGACTTCTTTATCTGTGCGCTACTGCATGTTTGCTTTTTCCTCTGTCTTTTGGAGCTACTAGGCTATGCCATGTTTCTGAACTTAAGAGAGCTGTACAAACACACTGCTATCCATGACATGGTTGATACAATCCTAAAATGAACACGTGGGAGCTTATCAGTCAGCTGTTCATAACCTCCCTGAAAAAGGATGGATATTGAAATGTTATTTGGCAGACACGGCTTTTACTACACCATAGCTATTTACTAACTCATTCATACAAATGCGAAACCAATCATTCTGCTGCTGCAGCAGCTATTGAAGATGAAATGCTAAGGTACGCTTTTCTGAGAATAAGGATTAGTATGAACCTCTTCAGACAGCGAAGTGTTGCTAGCTTGAATCCTGATTTATTGTAAGAAACAAAAGGACTATTTTATCTTTTCTCTGTGTGTGGGCAATTTGTGTGCAAAGTTCCCATTAGAGCCAATGGCAATCATGGACATAAATCTCCCATAAAGTACACAGAGTAAAGAACAGAGTCGGAAGTGTGAGAATGTGGCCCTGTTATCATATCCCTCCTCTTGGCTCTTTGTTCTGGATCTGTTGACTTTGTGAAGGAGATTCTGCTCTATGGAAAGAAAAATATGAGCAATTCCTTGGCTTTCTGGCAGAAATTAATAAACCACATTTTCTTGTAACAGGCTTGAGTGATTATGTTGCAATTAGGAGTTGTATATATTTCTTCTGATTTAAGGTAAACATTCTTCTAGTACTTTCACTCTCCCGCTAAGTTTGGAAATGTCACTTAAACCTCAATCCTAATGATCACAGCAAATGAAATAATTCCAGTAAGAATTAGAAAAAGTTTTTAGTGAAATGTCAAAGAGGTTTTCATTAAATTATTCACTTAATAGCTCTAACATCCAAACCAGAACAAAGAATGTGGCAGGGATAATTTATATTAGAGTCTAAACATGCTGGAAATATAACTAGATACAAATGAACTATCATTCCCTCACATTTTTGAGATAAATTCTGATACTGATCTACTAGAATAATAGGCTTTAGTGTGGTCCATTAAGAAGAAAAAAATTACACATATGTCAAATACACAGACACTGTTGGATAATGATGCAAATGTTTTAGGCAATCAATATGAAGATCATAATTTCTTTTTTAAAATTATTAAATCTTTTAACAAGCTTTGTGAACAATCATGAATGCTTCTGTGTATTGCTCACTGCCAGCAAGTACAATCAAGTGCTCTGCATCACATGGAAAACAGAGTCTGAAGTTGTTTATTCAGAACAACTGTGAGAGTTTTGTGGGAGCAATATACACATTCCTTGCTATATAAATCAGTGTCAAGGACCAGGTTCTCTATATTGATGTTGGTAGTAATGATCTGGACCCTCAGTGTAAAACTTATCTGGAACCTTTACTCACCATCTTGTGCTGAATATATGACAGCAGTGAGACTGAATGGTCCATCCCCTTTGTTGTTAAAAGCTTTCACTTTTACTTGATACTGGGTTGAAGGTGGCATTGATTCATCCTTGTGGACATACCGGCCAATTTCAGGATTAGTAACTGTAACTCTTCTCCATTCTTTATCACCAAATGGCTTGAAAGCCACTATATAACCAAAGTTATTGCCATAGTGGTACTCTCTTGACAAAGGCTAAAGAGGCAGAAGATAAAACATTAATTTTTGTAGCCATCTCAACAAATGGATCTCTAATGAAAAATAAACAATACAGAAAGCAGTGGCATGTTCATTGTAAAAACACTGAACTAAAGTTCCATTTTCTCCTGGTTTGCTTCTATGGTTTTCTCCCACCTCCTTTAAAAATATACCATCTTCATTATGCAGATTTGCAGTAGTAGCATATCTGCTACTAAAACATTTCAAGATCTTGTTCCTCACCCAAACTCAGTGCAAGGCACACCACGTTATCTCCTATAGAAAGAAAACAAGAATGACTGTGTACTAAAAATTTTATCAGCTGTAGCTAGGAAAAAGACTTTCTTAAGGAGTAAGTGATAATGGATATATAACACAGACACACTGTGCAAGTATATGGGTCCATGTACATGTCTGTAGATAGATACTCTTGTGGAACAGAGAGAGAGAAGAGAAAATTTATGCTGGCCCAGATTATATTAATTTACCTAAAGCTGATCACCTAGGCAACTGGCACAGCTGATGAAGAGGGATGGACATGTTCAAAGAATGATTCATCCTACCACTTCTCACTGATGATGGAGGTGGGTCCAGTTGCTGGTTTAGACTATCTACCTAGTTTATAACTGGAAAAAGTTTAAGTGAAATGATTCTCACTTTCAGCATAAGTATTAAAAGGAACGTATGCAAAATATTTCTTAAAACTATAGCTAATTTCCTATACCTAGGAATACTGGAAAATATAAAATTATGAAAGACAATCTACTATAATGAATTTTCCTTCATTTACCAAAGCTCTACATTTAGTGATCCCTCCTCAGTCCATGGAGTCTTTTACACAACTGCTAGACAGTGCACCCAAAGGGTCAAAATCATGTTGCTCATCAGTGCATCTGAAGGCTGACTGGAAGCAACTTTTTAAAAAAAAACCTTCCTGCATCACCTTCATCATAGCTTACATATTGTAAACCTCACAGAGATGAAATAACTTATCTTGAGGCAAAGGTCATGAATCAGTGCAACAAACAGAAATTAATTATTCTCCTTAGGTGTTTGCCCACTACTGTAGCACTTCAGCCAACATGTATGGAGATATTCTGAGCAAGGACTTATGGACCTTAGATATTAATAGTGGAACAAGCCCAGAAAAACCCTAGCTCAGTAATTCTGATGTTAGTATTTGTTTGAAGCTGGAATGAAACTCCAAAGATTCTCTGAGAAAAAAATAATTGGTGAAAACATTAGATTTTTGGAACAATAGAAACATTCCAATTTTGACTTCAGAAATATAATGCATGGATTAGAACATTAGTATACATAATTCAACAAGAAAAAAATTAAGCCAAACACAGAGGCTGGAAATCAAAATCTGAAAAATGTCTGAGAAGGACATAGGAACAATGATGGAACTTCTTTTCTTCATGAAAAAGCTTCCAAGAGAAATGTACAGAATTAGACCAAAGGCTGCGACTTCTGCCTTATTCAACTTAAGGTTAACTGACCCTTGCCCTGGGTATGCTAGCTGTCAGATCCTATTGCATCCCATTTTCTCTGTTGCTGCTGTGAAGTTTCACTACTCTGCAACATCAGAGCTGAAGTTACAAGAATAACAAAACAGCAATACTAAAAGCAGGCAACCTTCAGCTGGTTGAGGACAGAAAGCTGGTTCGAGATGAAGCTCCCTATACACAGTGCTTCAGCAGGGGATCATCATTGCATACAAGCAGTTGGGTGAGTAAGGACCAGCATCCAACAGGATTTACCATCTGCAGAGTTCAGTAGCCAGTAGGTTTCCTCTTGCTTGCTGTTCTTTTTTCCCCATATTTAACTGCATCTCTAGCAGAACAGTGGCTAAGTTCAACCAAAAACCAGAAAGTGGCCTCAGCACACCATGATCAGGGTTGGGCCCTAGTCCTTCTAGTACACGCAGTACGTATGGACAATCTTCTGGCCTGAGTGCCACTTGCTTCCTGGGTGGGTACTCTAACGATGACTCCATGTTGCAGAAGACAAGTGGCTGATGCAGCTGACTGCAGTTCTCTAGATACATAATTTCTTTGGCTTTTTGAGGGAACACAGGTGAAATGACAATATATGTCAAATCTGAATTATAATGAAGTTTTAGATAGTGGAAACATGCTACCTACAACATGACTTCTGAGAACACATGAATGCCTTAAGTATAATTGGTAATTATCTCTCTGCCAAGAGATTAAATTCAAGAAACCCCTCATGTGAAAAAAGAGATGGATATTTGGTCTCTAGTTGTGATGCAAACAAGCCACTAGGTGAAGACTTTAACTAAAAATCAGCTATGAAAAAAACCCCAACCCAAACGACTAGATAATCTATTTTATATGCATATTTTTTTCCTGTGTCAGGCCTATTCTGAGTGTGCCTATTGGATGAGGTATTACTCATGTTTTCGTTGGTTTTCTACCTCAGGTCTGACTGCAGATTAGGTAAAAACTGGATGCTGAGTTTCCCAGAACAGCTAATGTACCTTCATGTACCGAAGTTTAGATTCATAGGCAACCTTGCAATTCAAAAAGTAGATTTCACGGACTGGGTCACCTTTGATAGCTCGTCTTCTGAATCTGTCATTGTATGTAGCTGCTTAAACAAGAATCCTACCTCATATGCCAAAGCAAGCAGCCTGGATGCAGCCCTAGACTCAGAATGATTTTTAGCCAGAGCAAACTTTAGAAAGCCAGGACTGGCTTAAAAATTATATTCTAGAAGGTCTGAAATAAAATGTTGAAAACAGCCTGCCCTCCAACAGTTGTACATAATAAGTAGGTATACGTAGCTGAATAGTTTGTAGTATCCAATAAAAACTTTGAAAAACAAAATAGAAGAGGGAAAGACAAATGGGGGAAAACGAGGAAGAATGGGCATGCCACTCCTAGCTCTTTCTCAGTTCTTTCAAAACAAGACTTAGAAGAGCTTTGATTGCATCTCTGGCTGTCTCATTCAACCTGGGCTTATGAATCATAGCAAAAGCTGAAAGAGGGTTGGCAGCAAAATATGAACCTGCCATACATTTTGTTCTTCTGTTCTTAATTAAGGACTATTTTGAGTAGCATATGCAAATGTCAGCACATTTGAGGGAATCAATATACACCTTTATCTTAGCCTTACAGATAGATATATTGTTGTCTGTCAGACAGGCTCCATAAATCCAATGCCTCTATTCAAAAACACTTGCTAGACATAGTATTCAAGATTCTTGGGAAGTAAATATTTGATGCCATACTTAATTTGTCTGACTAAATGAGCTACTCATTACAAAACAGATATAAAAAGCTTGACATTAGGTAAGAGAAATGATTGGAATATAAATCTACTTGGGTGTATAGGAAAGACCGAAATGATCTTGTACTTCAGATCTTGCCTTAGTCACTATTCTCTTGACTACATTTTTCTTTTTTTCAGTTTGGTCATAGCCAAAATTTCACTGTATTGAAAATGCCATGAGTACGGGTCTTTACAGACAATGCAAGAAGTAGCTCTGTAGTTCATTAAAGTTTTTATAAGACAGCACTTGTGAAAAAATGATAAAATAATCTAGGTCTTGTGCAACTGTCCATTGTGTGTGTTCTCATTTGACTTTGGCTCTTCAAAAATAAACACAGTTCAGAATCAAACCAGTTAGGACACATCTACTTCCTAACCTATTGCTAGTGGAACTAAGCAATAACCTTTTCAATATAGTTTAACAGAAGTGTGGATCTTCCTTTTCCAGAAACTTAGAAATTTTTTCTGTATGGTAAATTGATTGCTGAAATAGTTAGGAAGACTGAATAAATATTTTGAGCTGAATTAAAAAGAAAACCAAAACAGGAAAGCCCAAATCTATTAGCCCAAACATATGGCTGACTATTTCTGTGTCATACTTGAGAACTTTTCTGAAGAGGTATGATCAACCTTTAATACAAAAAGGAAATATGCGTATGGAGTAAAATTTGTACATTCACAAGGAGGATCCCTACACGACAATGCCAAAGTTGCTGTTGGAATTAGGACATCTTTATATTGCTTCCCACAAGAAAAAGCACTCTTCATAGAGGTAAATAAGCTGCTACATCTAAACCAAATTATTCCGCAAAAGACAGAACTGACATAACGTACCTTATGTGCCTCATAGCTTTATGAAGGTGGACAGAGAGGTCAATAGAAAGATCAACTTGGTAATCTTTTCAAGCATAGCATTTAATTGCCTTTCTTTGAGAGGTAATGCTTCTGTAACGGTGTTTTTACTGGATACTGATAGGCTCTGACATGAACCAGATAGGCTTTTTTTCACTTTATTCCTTCTCTTTAGCTTTCCCAAATACCCTTCAGAAGACTTCAACTCTCTCTTCCTGCAACTTTTGCCTACACAACAATTTTGCTTATAAATCCTTATCCTCTCCTGTTCTGGGTTTTGCTTCCTTCCTATATTCTTATCTCTTTTCCATTCTTCCTTGTTCTCTTTTCCCTACAGTATAGGTAAATTTAAGCAAACATTGTTTCAATACCAGAATGAAGACAGCATTTCTGCATATAGCGATATAGACAAGACTTTTAAAAGACAAAATATCATGGACTGAATACTATGGTACATGAGAGGGATGAACTTTTCAAAACACTCTGCTTAGTGAAAATGTCTTCTAGTAACACTGATTTTTTAAACTTTTAATTCCATTATTTTTGTGATTAACATTTTATCTCTGTCCTTCTCCCCTTTCTTTTTTTTGCTTAATACATAATCATTAAAGAAAAATTAAAGGCTCAAAGAACACCATCAGTACGTGGATATCAATGAATGGCTAGTGTGCTATGAAGCAATATTGTTTTGTGCCATCAGTCACATTAGCATTAAATAAAACATAAATTGTCAATATACAAGGATTTCTTTAAAACTCCAGTTAATAATTATGACAGGCTATTTTATAGAATGGTAATGCATTTTCTTTTTTTTTAATAAAGCTTCTAAAGCTGTGCACAGGACATTGAAGTCATAATCAAGACATTACGCTTGTAGTTATAGTAAGCAAATCTGCATGCTGTTTAGACTGTAACTTTAAAAAGAGCCTCAAAGAAAGATAAAATATGCAGAATTTTCGAAAGTATTTACATCAATGCATTATCATAGTATGTGTTTCAATCTCTTTGAAACATACTTAAAATGTTTTAGCTCATATTTTAGAAATGTCCAATACGTAAGCATCTAAAATATGGTCTTCCCCATTCCTTTTTATGTATTTTTATGAGAAAAGTCTGAAAACCTATATACTGTGTACAAATCCTGCTCTCGCAGGAGCCAATGACTAAACATTCATGGGTTTCAGGAGTGAGATCAGATACAAAGAAATACAAGTTTTGTGCCCTCTCAGTGCAATACCTACCATCCATGTTATTGTCAGCTCTCGATTGCTTCCACCCCCTCCTCCGACATCAGAAGGAGCCACATTAGGAGCTAGAAAAACAGAAGAGACAAGAAAAATGACTACAAAGTATGTAGTCAGTAAAAATATCACTATTTACTTTTCACCAGCACTGCCAATGAGCACACATAGCACACAGAATTAAAATGATAGTCTGTAATAGCTGTGGTCTGGCCAAGGCTAATGTATACCTACTGCTGCAGGATACATGCCAGTTCTAACCATAGCTAGCAATCATTCTTCTTTTTAACTATGTTCTCTACAAATATTTAATTGAATATTCAGAAACAGAACACTCCTCATAGGTCTTAAGAGAAGCACTGCGTATTTTTCTTGTGTTTCCTCAGACATTGGTACGGCAAGTGCTCAAGCACCCAGGACTTGCACATATATTTACCTTAACAGAGTGTAATCAGTTCCATGTACTTCAATGGATTTACTCGCAATGTGATAGGTTAAACCCAGGGATATATCTTTGAAGCACTGGCATCCTAATCCCATTCTAGATTAGTGGTACATGACCCTTTGATTGGCAAGTTCAGAATGGGTAGATGCTCACAAGTGAAGCTGGTATAGCACTTAGTAATTTACTAATTGCATTTTACACTGATATTCTGTGTAATGAAATATAATCTGTTGATCCATCATTAGCGCACAGCCAAGTGGTAAAGCGGGATACTCTGAAGGACTCCATTACAAATCATTCCTATATTCTCATTTCTGTGAGACTCTGCACTGTGTGATGATTCTATTGCCATCCTTTATGGTGTTTGTGTATTTATTTGCTGTCACTCAATACCGAGGACACATAAAGTACCACTGAAAACTTAGAAAATGGTGACCTACCTATTGTGCTTTAAATAGGGCCCAGATGGTCGTGCATTAGCTATATGCCCTATCTACATGAACATGTTCTTTGTGTTAAAAACTCTTAAATGATCAGGTATTTTCTCCACTAATCAATGAACGTTACAAGATAGTAAGGGGACAGTTTCTAAGTGCTCTCACACTATTTAAGTAAAATGCTTTCTGAGGCCTTCTCTGAGGGTCAGCTGAGGAGAAACACAAAGCAGAGAAGAATTTTTAGAAAGAATAAAAATATATAACAATAAATTTGAAATTGAAATCAGCATTCGGTGCATGGTTTGTGTTATTTATTTCTAGTCTTCCAGAAAACAAATTAGTGGAGAATGAGGCTAAACATACATACCACGACAGAGGAATCTTAACATATTACTTGCCCTTGTTGTTACTGAAATACACAGTAGTCACACTATCTATTATAAGCATGTAACTTCAGTGCTAATTTAGAAGCAGAGGTTTGCTAGAATGCTTAGGCAGTCAAAGATATGCAGGATGCCAGAAAAGAGAAAAAAAGACTGTCTAATCATCCATTTCAAGAGACTCTCCCTCATTCTCTAAACCATTAAACCCAGGTTCCTCTTTCCACTAAGACCAGGTTACTAATTCAGACAGGTACACATACAACAATTACTCTAATGCATCCAGAAGTTAAAATACATAAAATCAGACTTTGACTCACTGAATTTCAAGACTTCACTGTGAAATGTGTTATTGATGAAGCAAGCAGATTTCATTAAAAAGAAAAATCACAGCACACACTCTTAGCATGCTAATAAAAGTTACTGAAATTACAGTTATCTACAAGGAGACTTCAAAATTGAAAAAGACACCCATAACATTTGAGATTAACAGACATTATCTGTCACTTATACAGTACAACAAAGATGCAGCACTGGTTGCTGCTGTTTAACACAGAACAGATGTTAAAAATAACTACACTGTGTGGATGTGAGTTGTTAGTGCAGTAAAATATTTACCTTCTTCAGATTTACATGAAAATGCACACACAGTACTCTTTCTGTAGTACCCTGGAAGTTGACAGTGCAACCCAAATCCTGTTGTTGGTACTCATAAAAAATTCCAGCTCCTGGCAGAAAATGCACTTGGGCACAGAAGTCCATCTGCAAACTGTTACTGATTTACACCCTATTTTGGCAGGGCAGGACGTGCTGACTGATGCCTAGGAAGACTACATTAACATTTTGCTTTGTTTCACCAAGTATGTGTCACAGTCTGCCATAGATGACAATGGTGCTGTGCATGGGGAATCAAACAATGGACTAAACAGATTACCTCTTGCAAATGCATTGCATCCTGCTACCAAACTGGAGAATATAAAATTTTTTTGGGAGGCTACAACAAATACCAGGAACGTAGCTCACTGCAAACTGCAGGACACTACCACTGTTCCACCTGTGAGCATTATTCCCCTCCCTTTCTGTCTCTATTCTGACATTTCAAAAATGTCTGTTGTGAACCAGGTGCTCCAAGAAGTATGTGTAGACTTCTCATTTAGATTCCTGGGCCTTCAAATACAGCTGTTGAGTCACAAAACATATGATGCAAATAGTAGATTTTATAGGCAGTAATTTCCTTTTACTTTAGTAATAAAGTTATGTGGCTTTTCCTTTCCTGTCCAGATTAATTTAACCAATCTGTATTTCCTTTCTCTCTAAATAACAAAATGTTGAATGGACCCAATATGGTTCTTTTTAATAAATGTTTTGAGATTAGCAATGCAAATACATTTTACTTTGAAAATACTAGCTAACCAATACAATGACCTAGCAGGTATAATTGCAAAAAATAATTTTTACCCTTTGGGTTTGCATTTTTTATTTCAAATCTCAAGCTATGGGACAACAATTGTAAATATATCTAGATTGCACATGGGTGCTAATATGTGTTAAGGAGAATATACTGGTACACCAGTTTTGTTGGATAGTCTTTTTGCAATGATACGTTACCTTCTAAAGCACTGCTGTTATCTCCTTTGTACAGTCAAACCAGAATGTATTATCTTGAATAATAACAGCTAATTCCTCATTTTGGAGAATTCATTTTAAAAAGGACATGCCTGAGCCTACAGGATATCCTTAAATATGCTCTGAGATTTTAACACTGAGTAATTAGACTAATAAGAGCGTATGTTGTGTTGGATAATGTCACATCCTTGACGTGGAATAAGAAGACACAAGACCAAACCTTCAGTCACAGAAATATGGCATTTTCCAGTATAACACACATCCTGTCATGTATTCTTTAGTTAGAACAGAAACCAAAGAGTAAATGGACATTTTCCTTGTTAAACACATGCATGTTTTTTCCTAAGTCCTGTACCCTGGTACCAAGCATGTGCTTGCCTTCATAAACACGTGACCTGACTGATAGATACAGTGGTGGATCTCTGAAAGATACAGTCTGATTCTGTTTCAGCAATGGAGGCAAATTTGCCATTTGTATCACTATGTTTCTTTCCTGTCTGCTTTGATGCTATCACATCTGGACAGTCTGCTTACTAAAATCTATAGTAGTGGGTGGCTGAAAATATATTCTTTCGACTTGCATCTTATAAAGTGTTTTTCTTTTCAATTAAAAAAATATTTACAAAATATATTAATAAAAATGTGAAAATTAAGAAGCACATTAAAAACTTGACATTTTCTGTTTACGTACGAGCGCCTTCAGTTCTAATTCTCTGTGATGGCATACTAGGTTCTCCTGTCCCCAAAGTGTTTGTTGCTATTATCCGGAACTCATACTCCATCCATGGAATTAAATCAATCACTGTAGCAGACTCCATATTTCCTTCAATATCTGATGGCTCTAAAAAAAATAAGAAATTGCTTTAGAAAACAGCACTTTTACAATACAGTCAGCCAACACTGTGGTTGATTTCAGCAAAACTACCACTATTCTGCAACCACACATAGCCAACTGAAGGAAACTTGGTGCTGCACATTAGGAATACCATATTTTACAAGGAGTACTCACAGCACTGACTGGGAATTTGGAAATTATGTATGACACTATCTTGGATAAATCCTTATAGACTTGTAAGTTTTAACTGGGTGCGAACTAGCAAAAGAAGTACCAATTTAGTTATGAGATATCCTTACTAATTACATATTGTAGTTGTAGAATTTCATTTAACCTACAAATACAATGAGAAAACTGGAATGCAAAAGCTGTAAAATAAAAATGCATGAAACAGACAAGGGCTAGACATGTGAAAATGTAAGGTTCAATCAATTGCTAAAGAGTGGTTTATAAAATGTGGTCATATTCTGATGCAACTTATTAGTGAGCATGTTACAACTTGCTATCTAGTTCTGATCAACAACAAGGGTAAGTGGTCTTGTAATTCCTGTGAAAAGACTTATTACTGTCATAAGGATGAGCTTCTTTACCATAAATAAAATGCGTAACTCATGACTCTCTGTCTACAGTTCACAGACAATAGGGGTTGTTTCTATAGCTGTCTGCAGTTATAGACAGACATTTTGATTTATTGCGTGGGCCAAGAGTTATTTGTCAAATTAGATTCTTGGGTTCAGAGGCAAATGAAAAATGAGATATTCTGAGCTGGAAAGGCAGATGATTTGAAATTAAAATATGAATGCAATGGCTGCAAAAACCCCATGCATGGCAGCATAAGCAATGGAAGGTGACACAACTTTCCTCTACTTAATGATCATTAAATTGTTCATTCCAAAGTGAGGCCCTGAAGGAGAAAGAAAAACACTTTCCATTTTCTTTCCACTTGGCCACCACCGTCCCTCATCTTTACTCAAAGTATTTTTCTGTCCAGTCAGTAGAGCCATTGCAAACCTCCTACGGCATCCAAGCCATGATATAAAGTTGGCATTCCTTTTCTGGGCTACTTTCAATCTTTTCATTTAATCTTACTGTGCTATAAATTCCCAGAATAATGATGAGTACTAAAAACAATGAGAATCTGATCCTCTTAACTGGAAAGAGCAACATAAATGTAAACAACTTATTACATAACCCATTCATACATATTTCCATACTGTGAAGTAGAATACACTTATTTCATAAAACACACTCAGTCTTATGCAACTTAAGATGAATGATTTGGTTTGGGAATAATGGTAGTTGCAATAATAACAATAATATTTCTGAAGTGCAGTGCCAAAGTATATTTTCTTGTTCCATACATTGAAAATTAGCAGTGTTAAATGACAACCTTAACACAGATGAGAGATCAGTTTGGACTGTTCATCATGCTTCTTTCATATGAAAGTAATCATTGAACCAAACTGGGAGGAGCCCCGAAATTAAGTAAAAGCTTGCAGTGGTGCCAGTGATGGTTACTATGGTGATTTTACCTATTTTTTTCAGGGAATCATCTATTTATCAAAATTTCTCAGTGTCGTTTGCATGAAAAAAGCAACGATCTTGAAAACATCGCAACTTCATTTCAACTTCTCAGCGATTAATAATTTATATCGTTCCTGCTTGCTTCTTGAAAAAGGAACTCAGTAATCTAGATTCCTCCCTGCCACACTCACGATGTGAATTCCATTCAGCATGCTACGGGCTGAGACTCAAAGTCTGACTGCACGTCTGAATGACTATCATCTCATTAATTCTGTGAAGCAGAACTTCTGAGATGCAGAGAAGTGCAACCCATTGTGCCTAAACCACTGCAAACAGGGAATCATCCTGAGGAGTGAGAGAGGTGGGTTCAAGTGTCTGCAGGAAAGATCTGAATCCAGCACTTGTATCTCCTACGCACATTTCTTGTTCCAGTAACACGCTGCGCAAAAGGAAGTAACAGAGCTGCCACCCTGTTTATAAATTATTCCTTTATCATCCTATAACCTCATTTCTTCCCAATTCATATTTTTTTAATTAAAAAGAAAAAAAAGGAATAGGAAATTAATGATAATTTAACCTGAAAGGCTGGTCTAAAAGGATCCACCCTCTTGCGTATATTGTTACTGAAGCAAATCATCAGTTATTTGAACAGCTCTAATTTCTACATTAATTATTTTTTTAAAGTTCAAGGAAATCTATTCTACAGAAACTATTGAACAAGCTGTAAGAGACAGGAAGGGACAGGGAAATCACCAAGTTTATTTGCCACACTAATAAGTCATATACTACTGCTGTCTGTTGGAAGTAACTATATACAATACAGCTACATATACTACATATTCTAGAAGATATTATGATTTAAGGCAGTAGGCCTAGTATTTTTAACTTTTTACTCTAAAAAAGTAACAGATTTTCAGTTCAATATGTCAAAGTCTATTCCTTAGGCATCTATCTCCATAGTTTCAAGGGACAACTTAAATGAAAGACAACAGCTGAAACTATTAGTATTATTAGTATTTACAAATGCGGTGATGCCCTGATTCCACAGAAAAGCACTTAAGTTATAATTTATCATAGTGGCATAATGAATTATATTGGTGGGACAATTCTGTATAGCTTATGGCAAGGCTACCCTTCATAAAGCATTCAAAGATACCAGTAGTTTAAAAATATTTTCATAATTTATGCATTCATGTTAAATCTTGCAAAGAAATATACATTAGCATGCCTTGTGTTCAGGTAGATGCCTCCTGAACTGCAATTATGTGGCACAATGATGACATCCAGTGGTTAGAAGGATAATCTTAGCTATGTTTTCTCTAGAGGTGCCAGTTTTAACACAATTGGAACTTAGTCTGCTCCAAGGAAAAAGCAGGCAATTTTAACCAACTTTCTGCATAACAAATACAGAAATGAAGACCCCTGTCTGTCATTCTAATTAACCTGTAAACACATTTTTAAGATTCTAGTATTTGATGTGGAATGTTTCAAACAGCAAGAAAAGAGGCAAAAAACAGGTAACAAATCTGGTCTGTTCTTTTCCATATTTCTTGACAGTCATTTCAGGTCCTCCAAGTGCTGGGAACAAACCTGTTGACAACAGACTGACAAGACAGTACCTGCTCCCAAACCCTGTAGTAGACATTAATAACATCCCAAGTTTTATTTTATTGTGACTATTTTCTGACTAGCCAAGCTTTCTTAAAATCAAACACTTTAAAATGTATTGACTTTACTACTTCTGGCATTACTCCTACCTGTTTTGGCATCTTTCCACTCTTCAGACAGAAAGGTTTTTGACTGGATAGTGTATTTAGAAATAGGGCTATGATTGTCTGTTCCACGACTCCAGGTAAGTGCTACAGAAGTGTCTCTGATTTCTTCTATTCTTATACCTCCGGGAGGGCCTGGAGGACCTGAGAAAAAAACCCCAAAAACAGTAGTTCAATTCACAAATTAAATATTCTGAAAATGAAAGGTCACTAACTTTCCTCCTTGTGTTTATGAGATACAAGGCTTTCAAGTCTCACTTTCTACTTAAGAAAAGATTGAAAGTGTATATATACTTTTCAGTACTCTACAGAGGGATTCAGAGGATAAATTGGTCTTGCATCTATCAACTACCAAATGAAACTTCCATGATACCTGCCTAAAGAGCAATTATTGAGATTTTCTTAAGTGAAAAAATTATACTTTGAAACTGTTGCTGCTCTTTTTTCAAACAACAATAAACTCAGAGTCAGCAAAAAATATACAAAATCTTCCTTCCTAAATTCCACCTAATGCTGACCTTATTGGTAGTCGACCTTTAATATACACTCCTGCTTGTGCCATATTGGCCTTGACTGCAATTTATGTGGAAAATTTTGTAATTTCTCTATTGATGAAAAATCATATCTTGAAAGACATTTCTATTGACCTCTTTCTTGGCCTCCTTCATATTATCCCAATGTGGTAAACCCATCATTACATTCAAACTTCCGACAGACTAATAAAATTTGAGTAAAAGCAGACCTAGATAAGGTTTCTCTACAGTTCAACAAAAGCCTTCCCACAACAAGAATTTCAAAAATCCATGCCAAAATGTGGAATCAACTACACCCACTGAACTAAAAGCAGTCTTGCAAACTACATGGGTGAAATCAAACTACCTCTGTCCACCAGAATAACCCCACAAAAACCACCACCAAGGAACAGAAGCACTAAGCTGTCAAAGGGAAAATATTTCTCACAAAATAGCCATTCCACATCTGCCCTTTCACTCTTGATCAAGAAAGACCTATACAATACTTTCTAAATACTATTTTCTTTTCCTTCAAAAGGCAGATACTTGCAAGATAAATTTCAAAATTCAAAGCTCTAGCGAATATTGAAAGTAACAAACTAAATACAGAAGTCGGTTTGATGGCACATTACTATGCTTCCAACACCCAGCTAAATCATTACAGGTAGAAGCTGCTTGTCCTAAACTAGTTCACAGTCTCAACTCCATGCTTTTCAATTAAATACTATTTCTGCTCAAACCAACTACTTAAAATAGCTATGTTAAAATAACTGCAATTGCTCTCAATCCTTATTTGGCTCTAAGTTGGTTAGTTGTACTTCAAATCTGAAGAGATAGGCCTCGTTCCCAAAACCTGCCTGTTTAGGTTTTTATCACTAAACATAATAAATGGTGTTACATTTCTTCACCAAACTTCATCTGGTTTATTTCTGAATAACAGACAAAAACTGCTGTTTTTGCAAGTGAACGCTTGCATTTTTCTAATTTTTAATTTAAATTTTTCAAATTTATTTTTTTTCTTCTATTTACTACTATTCCCACACCTCTGCTTTGTGTGGATAACATTTTTATTGTTGCTGTGCTGTGCCTTGTCCTCAAAAGAAAGGCTAAAATGTAGAGATCAGCTAGTGATTTTTTCAGACTAGAAAGCTAACAGAGTGATGATGCAGGTACATACATATGTGAGTAGAAGAATCTTCATCTGTAAATGACACCACAATTCAGTAACCTGTGCTAAAACCCCTAAAACTTACAGTAATACTGTAACCCAAAGCTTAGTACCTACTTATAAACTTGGCCTATAGATATTTTCAGATCATTCTTTTCATATTGACTGTTCTGGTTTTGTTATTATGCTTCTGGTTTATGATACACAGTTATGTGGTATATATTAACTGTTGTGTAGAAACAGAGACAATGCATTAGAACTATTGAGAAGTATTTTCTGATTCCACATTCAGAGATAGTAATATGCCAACATGATTCAGGTAATTATCCAACAATGTGACTGAACAAGTCCCAGAACATATTAAAAACCCTAACAATAACAGGGTATACTTCTCTGCAGTATTTACAGAGAAACCACATAAACCCAAAACAAAAACAACTCAACAAGAAAGAATGCATTGAGATTTCTGCATCAGATCTAACCACACAGTGTGCCAAATGTATCTTCAGCTTGAGCTCTTTATTTTCTCCATAAATCTCAGCAAAAGGAATAAAATGAAATTAACTGAATCAAACAAATATACCACCATATGTTGTTGTTCCTCAGTTTCAATGAATTTATCTTTCTAACAAGTAAGCATGCCCCTTCCTGACTCCAAAAGTATTCAAATGTAGACTGGCCCCTTAAAGAATATATATGTGATTGTTTAAAAAGAAATAAGCAGTATCACTCTACACAATCTCTCTGGGCTATGGGCCTATGACTGACAATCAAATTCCTGATTGTTTCTTCTCCTAAGAGCCAAAAACTGTTCCCATTTAGTATCCTTGGGAAAAACGTACATCAGATTACTGCATGGCTCATAACCAACTTCTATTAAAATTTAAATTGTGGCAAATGCAGTAATTAGTTGTCCTCGAACCTCCCTTTCAAGGTAAGGAATAAATATCTCCCTGAACACGGAAACAGTCTCAGTCTTCTCAGAGGATGTATGAAGTAGAAGTTGTTGCTAAGAGCTGATTTTTAAGATGAGGATTGTTAGTCAATTCTCCACCTTGGTAATGTGCATACTTGCTAGCCCAGCTCTAAGGATTCACACAGGTAAGGCCTGAGAGACCCGTTCTTCTGCAAGACTGTTCACTTCAGAAGCCCTGAAGCTGAAAGTTATGAAAAGGTTCATGAGTCCCAAGATCCTTCTTTCCTTAGGAGACATCTCTTACAGCTTCTCATCTCAGTATCAAAGTTTCTGAAAATGGCACGTGTCAGGAAACACAAGGGCCAGCTGCTCCCTCAGGAAAGCTGAGCCAGGACCCATGAGTAACCCCAGGGCTGGCAGTTCCTTCAACAATGGGGCACAGTCCTGCAGGGTCTGAATATAGTGATCAGAGCTGGGTGCTGATATGGCAGTCCTAGGTACTGCAAGCAACGAATCAGGTGCGGCCAGGTGACAAACTACTGCATGTATCCAAGCAGTCCATCCATGTAGGATGTAGGAGGTGTGCTACCTACACCATAGGTCTGAAGCCCACCCAGGAGGCAGGGCCAGAGGCAGAACTGGAAGCGGGCATGTCTGTAACATAGCTCCAGCTGGGGCTGAAGGTCCAGGGCTGAGCTTAATGGGGCTCCTGGGCCTATGGGCAGTTGCATGGGTGGGTGTCTTGGGTGAGGTGAAGCTGGTCAGGGTCATTAAGGCCTGTTGCACTCAGGAGGCTGACAGTCTTCAGTGTGCTAATGACGTACGGAATTAGACTCTATAACTTGAAAGTTATAAAGTAGGTATGTTTATTGCGCGCAGATGCACGGGGGATCGCTCCTCCACAAGCGTGCATGCCCAAAGTGACGAACCATCTCACATTTATACAATAAAACAAATGAATATTCAATTAACACCTACATATTCGTTACCTAAACCCACTTACTCTCGCTTCGTATGTTAATTAGCTTATCCGTCCTTTGCCTGGAATGTGGTGGTCTTGCAGTTTGTAAGTGATTCACGTCCTTGTGACCATCTGATCTTCTCCAGCAAGAAGAATTAGCACTCCCTTCCTCTAGATAACATTGAAATGTCTCTCATCCTTTTCTCATCCTTTTTATAAATAGCCCCTTTGTTAGAGGAAGAAGGGTAGGTGTCTCCTCAAAGCTGTGTGGCTATGTGACCAGACACTACACCCGTGACCAGTCACCATACCCACATTCCTTGAGCAGACATATACAATCACAATCGATGTCCATTGTCCCTATTTCGCACTATTTCTCCATATCACTAATATCACTAGCAATTCTGAACACAACTGCACTTTTAATACTCTAAGATCACATAGGACAATCCATACGAACTGTTACATTGTTTTGCAGACAGACAAAATATCTTCATGTGCCTGCATGAACAGTGACTATTCTTTACTGTTTCATTGATGAAACACTCTGGAACCTAGCTCTGTGTTTTCGTACTTTGCTGTTGCCGTTTCCTACTAATTCAGTGAAACTATGTCACCTTTGTCATATTTCATCAGATATTTAACCTTGTCCCTGTAAGATGCTGAGTCTTCCACTGACAAAAATGGTAGCGAGAATTACTCAGGACTAAGCAGAACTGTGTTCAGTGTATTAAAACCCAAATGTTGAGCATAGAATTAATGCTAATATCTTCTACAATATAACCTCAGAGCAATGATTTTAATTATAATTACTGGGTTGGAAGGAGAATCAGAAGCTTGATAAGGCACATAGTCTTCCTTTTGATTTTTAAAAGGAATTGCTGACATAATATTAAGGCACATGAGCAGACCCTTTTTCTTTTAATAAGTATTCTGCACTTTCACCACTTACGATATTTGCTTTGACATTTCATCTAAAACTGATGGTATTTCACTGGCAGTTAACACCCAGTGAAAATTAAATAGAGAAATATTCAAGTCTACAGCATTCTCAGATGACAGAAATTCAGAATCAAGGCACAAGCTATACTTCAGCTGCTATACAGCTCCATAGTATAACTGGAATGTGGGGCAAAACATGACAGCAATGTGGCTCCAAGTACAAGTTATGTCTGCTTTGAATTGTCAGCATTACAGAGCATTAGCACTTCAGAACATGTTATACCTGGAGGCACAAAACAGAGTAAAATGCCCAAAGGACATGAATTAACTCACATTACTGAAACCAGGAATTGCAACATATCCTGTAGGGTAACTACAGTCTGAGAAAGCACAGTGATTTGAGACTTAAGGGACATGAATCAGTTAACAATGGACTGCAAATCTTAACCCCACATGTCCTGGTTTCTGTCATTTGAAAACTAAGAATCTTTTTGGTGTAGGCCTAGTATTATACACAATAATTTAATCCATAAAGCTTTGTGAGAAAACAGAAGTGGCTTCTTAAAAATGATATACAATGGATACATTGAAACAATACTTTAAATCTATTTTTAATAATAGGCACCAAATTAAATTGCCTAAAAATTACTTTAACAAGGCACATATCCATAATAAAACTATCTTTATTGCTTTTCAGGAAAACACACGTTCTGTTAGACTTGTAAATGTCTGCAATAGAATCAGTACCCTGAGTAGACTTCAAGGGCTTTGCATATTCATGCACTACAAATTTTAATTTCTGTCATTTCTTGATGAGAAATAACATACTCCAAACAATCAGAAACACTCCGTCTATGTGAAAACCAGCCACATTTCTGTTTTACCTGGAGAACCTTACCTCTTACCACAAGGTCAGCTGAAGCCGAGGAGTTGTCCACAATTGTCTGAGCGGTGCACATGTACCTCCCTGCATGTCGCAGCTGAACATTTTTAATGAGCAGCTCACCATTGGATTTAATCTGTCACAAAAATAGTACTCAGTAAAGCTGGTAAACACCCTTGTGCAGCTATGTGATACCTGTCTACACATCCCTCCCAACTGATACGCGGTGGTTGCTATTTCCAAAAAGCAAGTGCTTACTTCAAGAACAGATCACCCTCGAAGATACATGTGATTTATATGACAGCTGTTGAAAGTGTCCTGTGTTTCCTGAGGAGCTGCTGCTCCTTACCAGACATGAAAAAACCAGATATCTTAGCAAATGTTCTCTTACAAGCAAACATCTCAATTTTATTTTTGAAGCCCATATCTGAACATTAAATTCCATCAAATTTTTTTTCATAAACAGCAGTCAGATGATTTTTCTGCATGTTTTTTCTGATTTTTACTTGCTTTTTTATGCATGTTTCTATGATAACATGTCATGGAGTGCTACTAAGAGAGCAAACTATCATTTGGCTCTTACTATGGCAGAGAGGCTACAATCACAGTCTAAACAAAGAAGTACCAAAGAGATAGTACAACGCAGCAACTGCAATGAAACAATCATGTTCAACAGGTGCCCCAGCACCTCAGAGGAAAGACCACACCTGTTCTGCGCTGCGGTGTTGGCGATGGACAGGACGATGACAGTAACCACAACCCCCATGGTGGGAGGCTGGGCTGCCAGGGCTCTGGGCCGGCTTTGAGACAGCGTGGCCCAGGGTGGCCCCTTGCTTTGGTGACCCGGGATGGGGTGAACAGCCACAGCACCGCAGCGAGGCCTCAGCCACGGCCGACTCCCTGCTGCAGGAGCTGCTGTTGAGCTGAAAAGTCACCTTTCAGGCCCCACCAGTGCTGCAGCTCCTGCCCCCGCACAGCCCAGCCTGGGCAAGGGCCACACTGGCACCGGCCTGATGAAGCAGCGAGCTCACCTCCCAGCCTGACCGCGGCCCGGCCTCCTCATGACTGACCTGCCCAGCCACCCCTGGGCCACCAGGCCTGCCCTGCTGGCCTCCCTCGGGCTCTGAGGGACACGGGGCTCTGGCCCCGCTGGCCTCTGCACTGCCGGCCATGCCATCACCCCAGCCAGCTCCAGCTGCTCCCTGGCCAACGGCGGCAGGACCGCCAGGGAAGCAATGTGTCGCTCAGTGAGGCTCACGTGCCGATCGCCATCGTCATGACAGACCCTAATCCTTCCTCAACACTCCTCACCAATGCTGGGATATTTGGAAAATATATAGCTGTGTTTTCAGCTGGCTATAAGGTTCACTGTGTGCCACTACCTGTGGTTGTACAGATAGGCAAACTGAATAAAGTATTTTTGTCCTACGACACTTCTGTGAACCCACTGGGTAACTAGATGTGCACCTGTAAAAAAGTAGAATAGAGACCACTGGATACACCACCACTATTCTTAACGAAAAACACATTTTATGTTAAGACATTTCTATAAATGTTTAAAAATAACACACTTGAAATATTTTGCTTATCTATCTGCATTTTATTCCAGAAAAAGATTACTAGCTTAAATCATGTGTTAGTCTTAAAGGTATTTCAGAAAAAATCCCAAACATTCTTTCCACAATATATCCGATTGCTTTCGTGTAAGTCAAAATGTTACAAAAGATTAACAGATGGATTTATACCACCGTATACTGAAAGGGGCAACCTTCAGAATTTCTAAATCACTGGAGATTGTTCAAAAATACAATATTTTTTAAGAAAACAAACACTCAGATACCTCACTGCAACCCTGAAACCTTCACAGGCAGGAACAAAAGGAATTCAGATGCAAAACGGTACGTAAAAAAGAAATTGCCAAATATTGAGGTCTAAGAACTAGTGCTGTGATCATGGAAGGTTCTAGAAAACAACAAATACCTTCAATACGATCTCAGGTATTAGTGTCTCTGCATTTAGACATTCTGAAGAAATGAAATAAAGCTATGTCATTCAGTTTATGATTCCAAATTGAAGAGGAGGGAGAAAAAAGCTAGGTTAAATCTTTTCCAAATGTTCTGAAACTAGAATGCTAGTTTAGAGTCTATATTTAGAGGAGATTAAAATAGCCAGATAAAACTGTTCTTTTCCTTTCCAAACTCCAGAGAGGATTTTGGATACCAGCTTCAAATTCTGCGGGCATAAAATTTGAGCCCAAACTGAAATCTGTTAACACCAGGTTTTTTGGTCCAACACAAGAACTCACATCTTTAAGAAATTACTGAGGCAAACTGGCGATTGGATAAAAGGAGAATCAAGCACACATGAAAGAAACTGCTTAATTCTGGCTAGCAACACTTGATTGTCTCATAGGGTCAGAGAGAAATGCCAGTTACACTGTACCTTTTTCATTTTTGAGTGACACAAATGCTGTTAGCAATGATTAAGCAGACTAGTTACATCAGTGAACAATCCAGTAATCTCAATATATTTCTGATAATTTTTCTTCTAGCTAATATTAAACCATGTCCATATATATATATATATTTGCCACACTTTTCACTCAAGACTAATATGACAGGGCTTTTAATTTGCCAAAGTGCATACAGAATATGGAGATGAGGTGAGTCCGGGACAGTGGCATTTCCGTGCAAGTGCCGCCCCCGCCCTCCCCAGTTTATTTATGAGAACTCCCAGGAGGACTGCCTTCAAGAACAGCATCTTTTGAAAATCTCTAGGGATTACTGCATAAGTGAACAGTGTCTGGCTGCCTGCCTAACCACATGTAAGCCTTATTTGTCTACAGTGGGCTAAACAACGCTGTCAATGGCTCTCTCTCATGAAGGAAAATCACTGGGAGTGTCAGTACTTCTGCAGGAGCAGAGAGAGCAGCCACCTGCTCTTCTGCCCTCCAAAAAATTACAACAAAGAAGCTGTCAAAGTTCAAACCCCTTGAGTCTTCAGTTCCTGTTCTTTTCCCATTTTGTTCTTATTGGTTTTGGTTTTAATAAAAGAGGCAAACAGTCCTCTGTTTGAGTGCTGTGTATAAACCTTTACTTTATTAACAATAAATGTCATCCTAGAAAGAACCACACTGCCTGTGAATCTCTGATCATTGCTTGCACTTTGATCTGCAAATAAACATAAGCAAAGGCTGGGCAAAGGAATAAGGTTTAGAAAAACTGCATAAACTTAAAATTCTCATAATTGTACTATTTCTTCAATAACAAATTATTCCAAATTCTTACTAGTCTTAGTACACATTAACTCCTGTGTTAGCACTTTGATTTAAAATCTTTGTATTTCTTAACTATGTGCCCATATACTTGCTCAAATATTCATTTCCCTTAGGGGATCTTGGTCTTAAAATCTAAATGATGAAAAATGGATGGGAAAATGTAACATAATTTAAAAATCAACAACCCATTGATACGATATTGTATCTTGTTAGTTCAGAAGCTCTCCTGGAGCAAGGTTTTATGCAGTTGGTGATGAAGATTTCCATACCTCAAAAGCCTAAGTTCCTGGTGGTAAAAGAAGAGCTTACAAAGCAAATAAAGAGTAAGGGCATCAGCAAATTCTGTCCACAAATTAGATATGAATGCACTGTATTTTTTCATTCAAAAACCTCAGCTTGGCTAAGTTTAAAAATGCCTGCCTTCACTCAGAGAAAACTGAATCACAGACTGGAAATAGTGATAGCAGTACTCAGGGATGTTCCAAGGGTATCTGCGGTTCACCACTCAGTTATTTACTGAGTTTCAAGCAAAGACTTTCACTATATAAGCCCTATATTTATGCTTTAATAGTGATGTCAAAAATAGCATTGTATGACCTGTTCCTGAGATTCACTTTTCTCTCTTGACTATCACCTTCGCCAGTGCACTAAATTACTGAAAGCCATCAGAACATACCCCTGTGAGATCAAATACCATTTACAGGAATCTGGTCTTACGACTGAAAGCAGTGTCCACTTCTGTTGGGACCTCGGAGACAATAAAGGAACTTAAATTATTATGAAGCTAACAAGCCATTTTAAATAATAAAACTAAAGTGGCAGACATAGAAGAACTGGGTAAGCGGAGACAGTCTTCTTTTTTTTAATTCAGATTCAAAAATTAAGACCTCTGAGCTTCAGAGGTGTTCAATACACAGTAAGGGTAAGATAAGAGAATTGATAAGTAATGTGGAAGAGATGGGTTTCTTGGTGGTGAGATCAGCTTTCCCAAAGCTAGCAATAATTTGAAACATCTTTTTCTATTACCTGTGTCTAAAATTATTAACCTAAATGAGTTCACATGAATTGTTTTGTTCCTGCCAGTAGAGGATCTGCTATGTGGTAGATACAAGTAGAACAGCTGTTGAAGAATGTTAATGTAAATGTGATCATAGTTGTTTTCCTGATATTAATATCAGAGATGACATGGGGACAACACGACCAGTGCAGCCCTGTTGTCTCAATCTTATTCGCAGGAGACCTTATCTCACTGTTTTATAAGTCATAGCTGGCATGAAAGTTACGAGTGAATAAAAAACACCAGAAGGATAATAATGACAGTCATTCCAACTAAAGAATCTCTTCCTTCAGTGAACTATATTTATATGTAAAGGAAATACAGCGCTAATTCTACCCCTGAAATGTGGACTGGGAAATATTTCCAACAAATATATTATTCTTCTCCATTTGGCATACTGCTGAGAATGCCTGAGGACACTGTGCTTTGTACCAGCATCCCTGTGGTAATATGCCCTGTTATTTCATTTCCAACAGCAGAAAAAGCCTAGGTACTTGTTTACTTATACTTATGGCCCACAACTTTACGGCTGATGATGGAAATCCACAATATACTGCAAACTCCATTTCTCTGAGTAGTGCTCACACCTGGCTTTCTCGACTCCTGCTACCTAACTAGGGTTTGCACATGGATTTTGGTAGTTTGTGAAGTCTCATAAGCACATAAAGTTACAGTCAACTGATTTTGCAGTCTATTTTTTTAATTCTACCACAGAAGTTGGCATATCTTGACCTTCTAAACAGAATAGCACTGTGGATTAATAATAGGTTCCCTCAAAGGCTTCTGTCAGACCTAACTGCTTGTTGGCTTCACACTCAGCACTGTCTTCTGCTTTCCTTCCCCTCCTTGCTCTTAACCACTGACTCCATCCATCTCATTCCATGCTTACTACGTTACTATTAGGCCCTTGCCTCTAAATTTTACTCCAAACCTAGCCAAAACATGTGACTTCCAACTCACTCATGCCTAAAGCATCTCCCTAAAGCATCAAGGCACTGAAAGTAATGTACTGAGACAGTGCCTTCGGACAGTCTTGGGGATCTTTCTCAAAAAAACCCAAACCAGTACCTTAGTGGATTTGGTTTGCCATGCGTTTCATGAACAATCATCTGATCCCTCAATATATTAAAAAAACTGTACTGACTGAGCTCACTGCAACTTTGTCTCCCAGGTTTTGTTCCAATCCACACACAGCCTCTTCTTTCTTGTCAGTGTATAACTGAACCTTCCTACCTTGACTAACCTGATCTCCTTCTATGACAGGAAAGGCTGTGCATGTTGTCTATGTAGACTTTAGTAAAGCCTTTGACACCCTTTCTCAGAGCACTTTCCTGGAGAAACTAGCTGCTCATGACTTGGATGGGTGCAGTCTTCCCTGGGTAAAAACTGGTTGGATCACTGAGCCCAAAGAATGGTGGTGAATGGAGTAAAATCCAGTTGGTGGCTGGTCATAAGTGATGTTCTCCAGGGCTCAATACTGGGGCTGGTTTTGTTTAATCTTTTAATCAATTATCTGGATGAGGGGGATTGAGTGCCCCCTCAGTAAGTTTGCAGATGACACTAAGTTGGGTGGGAGTATTGATCTGCTTGAGGGAAGGAAGACTCTACAGAGGGATGTGGACAGGCTGGACTGATGGGCTGAGGCCAGTTCTATGAGGTACAAGACTAAGTGCCAGGTCCCGCATTCAGGTCACTAACATCCCATGCAACGCTACAAGCCTGGGAAAGAGTAGCTGGAAAGCTGCCTGGTGGAAAAGGACCTGGGGGTGCTGGCCGACAGCCAGTTGAATCTGATCCAGCAGTGTGCCATGGTGGCCAAGGTGGCCAACAGCATCCTGGCTTGTATCCAAAACAGTGTGGCCAGCAGGACAGGGGAAGTGATCGACCCCCTGTACTTGGCACTGGTGAGGCCGCACCTTGAATACTGGGTTCAGTTTTGGGCCCCTCACTACAAGACAGACACTGAGGTGCTGGAGCGTGTCCAGAGACGGGCAGCGAAGCTGGTGAAGGGTCTGGAGCACAAGTCTTAGAAGCAGCTGAGGGAACTGGGGCTGTTTAGCCTGGAGAAAAGGAGGAGGCTCAGGGGAGACCTTACCACTCTCTACAACTGTCTGAAAGGATTTTTTTTCCCAAATGACACGTGATAGGACAAAAGGAAATGGCCTCAAGTTGCACCAAGGGAGGTTTAGCTCGGATATTAGGAAAAAAATCTTCACTGAAAGGGTTGTCAAAACATTGCAACAGGCTGCCCAGAGAAGTGGTGGAGTCACCATCCCTGGAGGTATTTAAAAGCTGTGTAGATGTGGTGCTTAGGGACATGGTTTAGTGGTGGACTTGGCAGTGCTGGGTTAACGGTTAGACTTGATGATCTTAAAGGTCTTTTCAAACCTAAACAATTCTATGATTCTATGATTTTATTATTCTATTGAAACATTTTTCTTCAATTTTTCAGTTGTCCTGTTGAACTTTCTATTCATTTCCTGTCATATAACTGGAGCTATACTCCATACTCTGCAAGGAGGATTACCAGGGAAAGCAGTGAAGAAAAATTAAAATGAAAACCTTTGTATCTCTTCTGCTGAAGAAAACTGCGGAATGCGTAGGGAGAGATTTATAACATGAAACTAAGTGTCTGCTCAGTAATCAGCTGAAGCAGGGGCATGCAGTAGAACATCTTTGTCTACAGTGTCTAGCCAAGGAACTGCAAATTATAATAATTTACAAAAGCCAAGCGGGTATTAAGCTCCTCTAATTGGATTTTTATAGTTCAACTTATTCTCTGTGGTTTACAAAATCATTAGTTTTGAAGAACCTTCCTTTTAGGGAAACACTGTCTCCAATCTGGAATTCATCTCACCTATTTTAGACATCTGTAGTGTGGATTTTGGGATCTGAACTAACCAGCTTTAACAGTTAAAGGGAAGAAACAGGCCCTTCCATGTGTTTTTTACTTTAATGCAAAGGAACCGTCTGGCCACACATCTCCAGAATATTATGAATGTGGTCCTAGAAGACTGCTAAGCTTTCTGTACTTTAGAGAGGGATAAAGTAAGAGGAATAATATTTGCATAAGGAAAAAAGAGCTTTTGAGAACACAGTGAAGTTTACACTGCTGCAGGTTAACTGTATGATGGTTGCAGGGACACCTGAGCTAGTTATGTGCAGACAACTTGGATTCAGAAGCGACTTCAAAGCTGAATAGAGCCTGCAAGTTCTGTACTGAATATGTTTGATTGCTTTTTGTGCCACATTCCTGAATCTATGAAAACTGGAGAGCACACTGCAAAGGCTTGATTTCAGTCACTGTGGATTCAGCAGGTCTTAAAGTCCTGCTCTGTAGCAGTCATGACACTGAGGTGTGTCAGCACTATTTGATGTACTCCTCATTCTGTGAGAGCTTTTCAGTTGGGTATGATGCTATGCAATGCCCAACATCAGTAAAGACACCTTTCTTGGACTGTGAACTCCCAGGGAAAGATTCCCTAGCAATTCCATAAAGAAAAAAAATAATCCATCATTAAAGCTGCGGTAAGGTAAATAATCCCTAAATGTTAAAATGAAACTATTTTCCAATTCTCAGTTTTAAAACTCCTATTTTGATGGAAATTAGAAAGAACAAAGCATAAAGTCCTATGATACACTTTCTAAAATGACCTCATTCTTGCTGGTACCAAGCTTTTTGGTCCAGTAGCTTAACTCCTTATTTCAAACACCAGAGGTTCTGCTTGTGTTGAAAGGTGCTGAAATCCCATTAGAAAAATAACTGCATCAGCATATTGATTCTTCTCCTTTCATAATAGGAACAGAATGATTGCTTTCTACTTTTCATTATTTTTAACTTTTTTTTTAAATCTTTTTTAAAAGCAAGATGTAAATTTCATAACAAAACTCAAGTACCAAACAATAGAAATCAACTTTTGCAAAAA
This sequence comes from Falco naumanni, assembly GCF_017639655.2. NCBI lineage: Eukaryota > Metazoa > Chordata > Aves > Falconiformes > Falconidae > Falco > Falco naumanni. The sequence goes on along the minus strand of NC_054058.1, from coordinate 49,914,794 downwards.
ATTTTAAGAGAATTCTAAAATTCTCAGAGTTTAAAAAAATATAGTTCACTGTAAAAAAAAAAAAGTAATAGTCTTGGTCAGTCCAGTTTTTCACCTATAATTTTGGAGTTCTGTTTGTTGCTGGCTTTTCTCTTGTTTTTGCAGAGGAGAGGGGAGCTCAACATCTTGAGTGGGGCTCCATAGAATGCTTTTTTTTGATAAATTATGATCACAAAACAGCATTAAGCCATGAAGTTATCTGATATAAAAACAAGGATAGTATCTTCTGCAGGATGAAAAAAACATTAGATGCCAAGAACCGAACTTACAAACCCCTTCATCAAGGTACTTTAAATGATCCCTATATAACATGATAGGGTGATACAGGCCTGCGTTTTGGTAGCTGTGAAAGGGTCTCAGGTACCCAAATACAATTCCTTATGTTTTTTTGATAAGCTCACCGCTAATATGAGAAAATGTGAGCATGCAACAAGTGAAATATCTCTACGATAAAACTTATCATCCAGCCTTGCTGCATTTTTCCATCACCACTTCCTCTTTTAATTCTTATAAAAGAAAGTTGTTTGCAAGCAGGACAGATTCCTGAACAGTATGGGAATTAAACTTAACTTACTGAAGAAAAATGGTGACAAAAATGTCAGGGTTTTATTGTTTAATAAAACCAATAAACTATGCAGAAAATAAAAAATAACAAAAAAAACCCTAATAAAACTAATAAAACAATGTAGAAAACACAGGAATATTGATGGCATGGAAAGTATTTTAAATGTATGCGTGTCTATATGACTAAGACTATTACAGCCTATATCAGGTCTCTTCCTAAGTGTATGTACAAGTTTCTGACTCTGACTTGAATCAGTTAAATTATGGAGTTCCTCTTCCTGACTATCCATACAATTGTACTAGTGTGGCTCCAAAAGTATAAACCACCATAATTACACACCTTACTGTATTAAAAAGAATTTTTCATAATAAACTTAAAAGAATATAAGTAAATGTGGATAATGTATACTTTTAGAAAATACGCATTAAAAGTAAGCTTTTCAGTCTTTAAATATACATGACAAAAAGCAGATCCCATAAATAACAAATGACTGGACATTTGAGTTTTCCAGATTACTTAAGTGCTATATCTCTATGGGACTTGAAAGGATGTGTTAATATTCAGTTCCTCAGTCAAATAATCAGAGGAAAAACATAAAGCTGAACCAATTTATATAGATTTTTCATTTTAAGTATCACTGTCCCAGGAAATAAAACCAGCACTGACATATGTTCTTTTGATAGATGAGTTTTAGTATTAATGTAATGCAAATTAGTTTTGCCTTCAGCAATGATGGAGATACCAAAGCTTCCATTTAAAGAAAGACGACTTATGCAGGTATTTACATGAATTTCATTAGCATTCCATTACGTGTATGTGACAACTATATTAGTATTATTTTGAGAACTGAAATACTGTGGCTGTATCAAGTTTTAGCATGTTGATCTGCGCTGTCATATAAATTAATAGTGATATTATCAGGAAGACAGATGAGGATCCTTCATCAACAGGAAATTATAGCTCAGAGAGCATGCATCAGTAATTTTAATATTAATGATGGAATATTTTTTTCTTTTATGTCTGTGAAGGGTTTGGGTGGCATCATGGGACTCCACTGCTTCAAGCCCAGCAATTAGGGCTCTGCTGTCAAATGCACAACAGCTCAGGCCTTTGCATCCGAGAAAGCCTAAGCAAACCTGCCACCCAGTGACTTGAACTCAGAACTGCCACAGCGATGGAAGCTATAGGCAGGAGAAAATCCCTTTGCTTGCGCAAGAAAGAGGAAAAACCTTCAGTGCAAGAATATGATAACAAATGAATGAAACAGAAATACAGAAATTGCACATTTCTCTTAATTACACTCTGTATAAATCTTTGTATTGGATTCGTTGAATTTGTTAAAAATTCTGCATTTGTTGTTACTTAAGTGCTGAATAACTAAGTAACCACAAATCACAGTTCCAGACTTCAGATGCAATCCTACTGTCCCCTCTGTCCTGGGTGAGGAAGACTGAACTGCCCGTGGAAGAGGAACAGAGATTATCTGACTTGCTTTGCATTTGAAAGCCCAGAAATAAGTCTTAGCAATGCAAACCAAGAAGCCGCCCCTGCTAAAATAATTTCTACCAGTATTGATCAGTTGCAAAGGGAGCATAACAAACCAAGAAATATCCTTCAGGAAGACAGAGTTACACACTGACAAATAAATTAATTGATCTTTGGATCTAATCTACTTAATCTTAACTGTATAAGTGAATTAAAAGTTGCTCTTAACCTACTTCTGCATCCTGTGGAGTATCCATCTCTATAATCTATTGAATGAGGAAATCTTCCAGCACAAGATTCAACACCCAGATGAAGTGAACCACCTCTTTCTCTTTCTCCGCAGACCACAGAAGGTCTGTAGAGACCAAGCTAGCCTAGCAAAAGTAGGTTGATCTGGTTTTGAAATCAAGCACTTTATTGAAGTGTCTAAACATTGTTGAGTTAATAAAAATTTAGGGTTCAGAGATCCAGGACCACTGGGTATCTGGAAGATGAAACAGGTGGCTGGGAACCTAGATATTAAGTCAGTCTTCACAGTGAATTACACCTTACACACTTGCTGTGGCCCTTATTTGGCCCTAGATTTGTTCACTGGGAGTGCTTTGCTACAAAGTACCCTAAAATTTGGATTACATTTCAGAATTAATTTCACCTAAAAGAAAAAAAATCCAATTTCCTTCTATCTTCATTATTAAAAGTAAAACCCAAAAGCGTGCGTCAGTGATATAAAAACTTATGTTCAACACATCACCAACAGATGGAGAAAGTTCAGGTTCCTTTTTCTTGCATTACATGGTATTGCATTACCAAGTCCTCTGGTAAAGGCATTTTTACCTTCCACTCCAAAATCACTGATTCATAACAATTTTCAGCCTGATTTTCTGTTTCACAGAACACAATTTCTTTGCGTAACTTCTGTCAGGAAGCTAAAAGCATTCAACTAAATAAAATCTGACAAAGGCAGAGTGGTTTCATTTGCTCTTTTACAAGGAATACATACAATGGGGCTTTAATCTTTAAGCTCTTATTTTGACTGATACTTAGACTCATTCCACCCTTTAAGGACAAACCCATGCCATTAGGAGGCAATTCAACTCTTTCAAGGTACTCCTATGCACTGATTAGTATGGAAGAGCAAATACAAACCTATCAAAAGTGTGGCTTAATAGCCACATGCAGGAAATGTCTTGAAAGATGCCAGTGTACTAGTCAAGACCTACATATTTTGTAATTCGTGAGGCAACACAAAATACACTACAAACTGCTTAATACCCCACTACTGAGTTTGGACATAAGACTTTTGGGAGATTTATTGCAGAAAGGGCTTTATGCCTTTGGGTTTCAATATTTTCCAGCTGATCTTAGCATATTTCTACTGGTTTGTTGGTCAAAGACTTGTTTTTTCACTGGGAGTAGTGTGACTTCTTAGGGATGTTTACAACTCAGCAAATGAGCAGGCTGAGGCAACTCTGACCCCTCAAAAAGACTGGTTTGCTCCTAATCAGACTGAAATAGTTATGTTTGAAACATCTGCTCACATGGAGATAAACAGGTTTTGAAAAAGAGAGAAAAAGAATCTCTAGGTCCATGGAAAATCAAATAATATTGCCAGCCTAGGAGAAAGACTCTGCAGGAGTCCTACATGGTACATCATTTTGAACATGGGGCTGAAACCGAACATGTCCTCTGGTGTTCCTGGACATTACAGGTAGGATTAGCAACTTTTTCTCTCCACATCTGCAGTTCCTCTTGGGAGCACAAAAGAAGGGTATTTAAATTTGAGGAGGTTTGAACCATTTAAAGCCAAAACAACAGAATAAATCATACATACAGAATGGTGGGAGTGTTAGGTAAATCAGTGTGTGATTAGACGCAACAAGGAGGGATTTCTAATCGAGGTATTAGTTTTGAATAAGCCTGATAGAAGACTGTAAAAATATAACCATACATGCAAACAGGAAAGATCTATGATTCCTCTTTCTATGTGCCAAAAGGAGTGTCTTTGTATTAACTTGTTTAGCCTTCACACAAACTTTTCTTGCTCAGTGTTTACAGATTGTTAGACTCCTACCCACCATCTGGCCTGGTCTTGTGCCAAATTCCAGAAATGTTGATGAGAAAAACATGGGTAAGTAAAAGTGAATGCATGTGCATGCTTTTTTGAGAGAATTTGCACCCCGTTTACAATCAAACTATCTACTTATCAGCCATATTCACTCTTAATCAGAGTGGGATTTAACTGAGGTACCAAAATACTTACGTCAATTTAGATACCTGATTTCAGGTATCTACCTGCAAGTGTCTACATGTCTGTAAGGGGTCTAAATCATAATTTTGTTTTATGTTCTTAGCCTACTGCTTCTTTCTAGACCTGAATCAACACAATAGAAAATATAAAACAGAAAATACAGCTATTCAAAACAAAGAAAACTAGGCTTTCATGTATTAAATAAGGATCTATAGTATCTTACCATAACATTCCTTTCATAATGTTCATGCTCTTTCTCGAAATCTATTACAAAGCCATTTAGAGACCAAATAAATGTCAGGTCTAATGTGGGATCATGGGATGCAATGCATTGCATGGTAGCATTCTCTCCAACGGTGACATCAACATTCAACGGAGCTAAAGTAATCCTTGTAGCTTCTGTGAAGTTAATGGCAAACATGGAAAATTCCAATAAATAAATGTTTATCCAAACGTAAGCTCAGCTTACGAAATAACTGTTTGATTATACATTAAACCATTCCCTCAAACTCTAGTTTCCATGTTATTCATGCAGCTACATTTCAAAGGACCAAACTAAAGAGAACGAAGGAAACCTTTTAAAACTGAAATGCCTAACTTCTAGTTAGCTGTCTTCTGAAAATGGCTGATTCAGTCTATAAATCAAATTATTGACTATTTAAAGCTATTTTTATTCATTGACTGTATCTCAGGAAGAAAGGAGACAGATGATGAATACTATGTGACGTGTTGCATTTCTTGTTTTAGTTATATTTCTTATGCTTTCAAACCTGTCTCTTTAACGAATGGTAAGTTCTACTCAGTTGTCAGGCTGAGTCAGACTTCCATTAGACTACTGCAGAGATTGAGATCTTAATTTATTTACTGAGAAACAATATAATGTATGCATAACAAACTATGCAAATAGCTACATGTGGAAAGGAAGAGAAAATAATGCAACAAAAGGAAGAAAGCTGTATATCCCCCAGTAATGTCTCTCATTATTACAGAAAAGTAAAAAAAGGCAGAGGTCTCATGATAATTGCCAGAGCTCTTGGTACATGCATCAAACTCATATGACAAATTAGCAACATTGTTCTGGAAGGGACTCACTGGATTACCGAGACCTGTTCCTTTTTCTTTCAATTGTTATCATAAAACAAAAAGCCACAGAGTATCTTCCTTATGCCACGACATATAACGTCTTTCCCAACAATACGAAAGTGGGACTAGGGTACCAAAACCTGGAAGACGATTGCCATAAAAAAAGAGCTATTGCTACTAGTTAAGTTTGAGCATTCTCCAAGGAGCACACTACACTCCACCATATACAGGACAACAAAAAATCCTCAATATACCAAATATTACTTGTCAGTCTGCCTTGGAGAGAAACCTTTCCCCAGATACTACTCTAGTAATCCCAAATTTGCTTTATACTGAGACTATGAGGATGGCACAACTACTGGCTTTTGCAGAATGGAGCATCTCATAGTATATTGGAGCAAGCTGTTAACATCTGATCTCTCAAGTCTTTGCTGTGGACACATGCTTTGGATACCTGCTCCATTCTAGCATTATGCCTGTATGTTCAGCATTTGGTTCTACCATCAGTGATTTTCTACATGTTTACATAAAGTACTCTACCAGTCTGAGAAGTTGCTGAAGAAGAATGGTCCAGGGGCAGTGAACAAACAATCGTGTGGGAAAAACCATCAGACTTTGCAGTGCCTGTCAACTTCACATTTCACTTTCTAATCTCCTGTAGTCATGCACGATGTCTGAGAAGTTTTATGGGCCACACAAAATGCTTGGGAATACCATTTTCAAAGCATTCTTTGTCAAGCCTCATCATTGTCCATAATGTGAAAATAATTTTGAAATATGTCAGCTGACCCTTCTCGTTCTGCTGTGGTGCAAGGGAGATGTCTTAGTCTTTTGGTTCTGATTTTTAGACGAATTAGAGCAGAATTCTCCAAAAATTTAAAATTCTTTATACCTAGTTTATAAGGTTTATGAACATATGGTTTAAGTGTTTCACTGTGCAAATTTAGTATGCAAATATTCTTCCTGATTTTAGAAGATATAACTGTTAAGGGACGTGATATTTATTTACATAATCTTTCAAAATAATTAAATGCCTGAGGGTAATATTAAGACATATGAAACTGCAGATGATAAAAATTAACTGCAAACATTGAAAAAATCTGATTGATCAAAATAAAGTCTTACAATTCATTTGGTAAAATGAATTTGTTATAAATCAGCTAGAAAAATGCTTTCATATCATCTGATGATACAGATTAATTCTTACATTAGTACATCAATATTGTGGCATTGAGCTGTCACATCCAGCATGATTTCTGGAACAGATTAAAAAATGTATTTGATAAATGACTCTTCTGCTATCACTGATAATTGATACACACAGCTGTTCATGAATGTCATCTTTCCTGTTTGTATTCTACAACTATTTATTTATTTGACATCAGATTTAAAATACGCAATTAAGGCTATCAGTACTCAACAAATAAATACTAATGCCCATAAAGGAAGGGAATTTAGTAGTGCAATCATATGCCTATATGACCCTATCTCGCAAATTTAATGCATGTTTCTTTAAGTGCAATGCTCTCTCAAACTTGCTTACACCAATTAAAAAAAAAAAAAAAGGAAAAAAAAAAGGAAGAAAAAAAAAGAAAAACTAAAGGTTGGTAAGAGTTTCTCTGTTTAAGTCATGGCCCCAGAATCACATGTTAGCCTGAGCACTAAGCTACCAAATTGAATAAATGCATTAAAATGTTTCAAATTAATGGGTCAGACTTAATAATCTCTTATGGAAAAATCAACCCTGAAAATTGAGATACAGCCTCAGAACTGGTGCAAATATACCAGGTTTCTACTGAGCAATATGCTTTAAAAGCATCAATTCACTGTTTAATGAACAAATAAATTAGAAAGAAAAGACATAAAATAGCTTGCAAAAGTAGTGCAATGCTGGAGCAAAAATAAGTGTTTTTGAATTAAGGGATTCTACCTGAAACCAACGAATGCAATTTAGAGGTTTACCTGTCATTTCCAGAACACCAGTGCTATTAGCTTTTCCTCGGTTATTTTCTGCAAAACAGGTGTAGCGACCTTCATCTAGCTTTGTGATATTGATAATTTCCAGGCTTCCATCATCCCAGATACGTATGCTATTGAAAGTGCAAAAAAAACCCCCAACATGAAGAGAAATTAGGTTTTATATTAGAAAGCAATACTTTCAGTAGAATTGTAGCAAGTGAAAGAACAAACCACAAACATCTCTTGGAAGCTCGCATCTACCTACCATATTTATAACCACTACTACAGTAAAAAATACTTAAATACATGATTAGATGCCTCACGCTGCTGGAGCAAGAGAATGTACTTTCATTCACTTGTAGTCATTCCAATATTTTTCTTACAGTTTTGTGATACAATGCAGTTCTGAAATGTGAACAGCACCAAATGGACTGGCTGAAGTTGGATATCCTGCTAGCTATTTGGATCCGCACTGCTAGTAACATTTTGGCATACTGTTTTCCTGAAATTACACATTCTCCTGCCCCTCGTATCTGCAAAAGTGAGAAATAGCCTACAGCATAAACAGGAACATAAGGCAGCATTTTTAGGACTCACGGTGTCCACTAACAGTCAATACTAACCGGCTCCCATTTACAAGCAATTCTGTTCCTTTGCTCCAGGAGAATTTTGGCTTAGGAGCAGCTTTAGGCTTGCATTCAATGATTACACGGCCACCTTTAGCTGCTAGGATTTTCTTCTTCATAGGGTTCAGTTCAAAAGTAGGAGGTGAAGCTGAAAGCAAAAATTAATGAGAGTATTGCTGTTAATGTTTTCGTCACAAAATACAATTGTTTGCGACATGAAATAAATGACAGAACTATTGACTTGTATGTGAACGGCCATTATTCAGACTAGTGAGAGAAATTGTAATGATACACAGATGTGCTGAGGAATAGATGGTGATCTAAAAGAAAGAGGAAAAATCAAGTTCTATGCTGTGTTACACTAGAGGTTTCCTTCTGTTGATTTCTGAACTTCCAAGTTTAATCTAACAAGATCAAAGTCCACTGAAATCAACGGTTCCTCCCTTTCAAAGGCCTTTTGATCAGTTCTAATAAAACATAGATTCCTGGAGACCAGTTTCTGTAAAAAATGCCTCACTCAATCACACTTTCAAAGAATAGTTCGGTTTACTTTTCAGTGGTTTTAGCCTGCCTCTAACAACTTTAAGGTTGTGCCCTGCTTCCTCTTTGTAGTTTTCTGTTTGGCCGACTGGCCTCAGGTGCACTCTCAGATGTACAAGAGTAATGAGCCGTGACTGTAGCACGCACCACACTTACGTATCTGAGGTCAGACCTTTGCTTACTAATTTTCTCTTTATTTGTAACCAAATAAAAGGAAAAATGCTTTCAATTACTTTGCATCTTGGGATGACATCATTTTAAATCACGTCAGCAAGTGTGTGCACAGCTTGAGGAATTAGGGCTATAAGTTAATTACAGCAGTACAGAGAAAAACTCTGATAAATACTCACATTTTACAAACACTGAATTTGAAAATGTGCATGCAAAAGGTGCTCATTTCTGGGTAGTTCAGGCTGGTAGTGAGTACATAGCAACGGAAGAACAGCGAAGGATGAAGTACTGTTCTGCAGTGGGTTGGGGAAGCCAAGACAGTTTAACTCTTGGGAAAGTCTGAATGCAAGCATGAGATGGAAACAACTCAGGGTAAGTACTGCAGGGAAATCTCCTAGGAAAGCCCTGTCATGCAGCCAGTACGTCTGCTCTAATGACATCAGCAAAAATGTCAGAAATTGTTTTAAGCCTGATCATTCTGGATCTGAAAGTCAAACATTCAAAAGGATGCTCCTCAGGAAAACACAACAGATTAATAACTACATCCAGCCATCAAATGGAATAGTGAATATTGCACACCAACATTGCAGCTGGTTGTAATGAGTTGGGGAAGGTGAAAGCAAAGGGGAGGGTGAAGAGGAAGAGCTTTAAAGACTAGTGACTGACAACATAATTTCTAAAAAAGCCAATTTTGCCTCACAGACGAGTGAGCGTAGGTGAGCTAATATGAAAATGCTTCTCAACCAGTTTTGCAAGCTTGAGAGGGTAGTCAGCAACTGTACATGCTGCATACAATTTCTGTGCTATCGAGTCCTCTGAGGGGTAACAGCAGCAAGCAAACATCAGAAATAATACAGAAAATATTCCCCATAAATTAGTAACTTGGCTCCTCAAGTTGTTGCCAAAACCCAGCTAGACAGCTCAAATACAGCCTATCTCATCTAGATTGAGTGAGGTGTCTTAGTTTTATCCTCACAGGAATCTGATACCAAACAGTGCTTGCAAATATGACTGCTATTTTACTCAACGCTGAAATAGTAAATAGAGCAAATAATCCCACTGACCCACAATCTTCAGTTCAGCATTTGAATAAATAATTCCATGCGTGTTTTCTGCTATACATTGGTACATGCCGGCATCGTCAAAGCTCAGACTTTGTATTCTTAGTTCACCTTTCCGGAACTAAAACACAGAATCAATAAGACAAGATATTCATATAGACTATGTATACTGAGGAATTCACACCCATCCGCATTTCTTTTTTTTAGCGACAGTATTCAGAAAAGAGTCCCTCACATAACATTTAGGCATCAATGAGTTTTTATTTTATCCATGTTACATTTCAGTCTTTGTGAGAATGTGTTCACCTTCTTTTTTTTAAAATAAGGTTCAGTGTCGATCAGTAATTTTTCTGGAAAAGTCCCAGCTGTGTGGCACTAGACACATACTATCTTCAGTCCCCTTTTATCATACCAGTGCAAAATACTGGTTCAGAAATAAGAAACAAGAAATGAAATTAAATTTTATGCACATAAGCTTTGTTAAGCCATGCTCGCTGTTCAGTACATTCCATTGTATTGGTTTACAACAGTAAAAGGTCAAGGCAAGCCCCAATGAAGTAGGAGTTTCTCAGAAGATCCCTCTGGGAGGTAGTATAAACTATTTACTACTACTTTGTTTTAATATAAAAAACCCATAGTAAATAAAAATAAAGTACTTTAACTATTTCTAAAAAACTGTGTAAAAATGCACAAAGTGCAGTGGGGTATTTTGTAAATTACAAATAGATGTCAATCTGTTTTTGAAAGAGCATGATAATAAATTAAATTTTCCTGTGAAAAGCTGAAAAGCTTTAATCTTTGTATATAAGTCAACTGGAGTGCAGGAAGCAGTGGAAGATTAAAAGAATACTATTTATCTGATAAAAGAATAAAGGAAACATAGTCCCTGTACCATTTTATTTAAAACATATATAAAAACACTTAAATCAGATTTCGACAAGGAATCTTTGTTTTATGCTAAATGAAATACCTAATTAAAAATTATCTGATTTAGAAACAAGGTAAATTTTCAAGGCATTTTAAATATTTTTGCTATTTTCCATTTAGAAATAACCTCATAATATTAACACACACAGCAGAAACTTCTGGAGTACCACTGGAGAATTAGACATTGCTTTCTGCAATCCAGAATGGACATTTTGTCAGTGAAAGCCAAGTGCAGCGGGGAACATCAAGCAATTCTCTTGTTAAATTGCTTGTTTGTAATAACTACCAAAGCTAGAAAACAGCATTGTTTTTCCTGGTTTAAGCTACCTCCACACGGCAGATGGTGATATGCCTGCTCTTCCTCCAGCCTCCCACATTCTTCTTAAGATATACAGCCAAAACAACGCTGCCTCGTCTTTTTTCTTTGCTTGCCAAGGTCAGTATCACCACAGCTCAACAGAGGCTGTGTAACATTATGCCCTTTTCTCTCCTCTTTGTTCTTGAATGGCTCATCATAGAGTATAAGCAACAGATTTTAAATATGTTGTTGAAATGGCTTGACAAAAAATCTAGTTCATTTACACAAACTATCCAATGTAATAAGCTTAAAATTATCAAATCATACTTATTTAAACTTCACATCACCTAAAATAATGGAATTTTGCAATATGCTGCAGCTAGAAAAATGTGGAAAAGTATATGATACAGGAACACCACTGGTAATTAAAAAATTACACTTTCTTCTCTTGTCTTACATTTTTAAAGTACTCATGTTTAATGTGGTAAAAAAGGATTATTTCTAGAGAGAAGCTGACAACATTTTTTATCCAGAGAGAAAAAAACAGCATTTACTTAAAAAGGCCTGGAGAAAAAGATACATCCACCTCCCAAACATGTAGTCAAGAGACAAGTTCATAATTCAGAACTGAGTATTAAATAGCTTGAAAAAATGCATTTTAAAACAGAAGATTGAGATAAAACTATAAAAAATAGGTTTTAATGCCTAATGCAAGTGGAATCGGCAAATATTTGCATCATTATGGTTCATTTTCTTTTAACCATTTAATAACGCACACTTCAAAAAATCATTTCCATCAGCTAACCAATCAATCCTGTGTTATCTATGGCAATATACTTACCGAGGCACCATTTTTCAACCACCGAATTGTTGGAATAGGTTTGCCTGTAGCTACACAAGGCCAGTATAGGTCACTGCCTATATCCTTCTCTGTGTCATTGATATGCTCTACCCACTCAGGAGAGGCTGAAGAACAAAAAAAATGATGCCTTGTAAATATAGGAGATACATATTTAATTAGCATTATGCTGTATTAATTCCACTGCTTTTTCCATGACACGTAACAGGCAACACAAAGAAATTATGGTAATTCAGCAACCCATCTGCACAAGAAAGAAGTGAAGATGTTTTTGCCTTACCACGTAGACTCAAAAAATCTTCAAACTGTTTTTTATACGAAGGAAGTATGAAGTTGAAATAATGGTTCATGAACATCCAAAGATATGAAGTGTTACCACCTACACTAACCTGTAGATTATACAATGTGGAAATTACTCAGTAACACCATAAAAATGACAGTTACATGACATGAAATTGTGCAAAACCACATATGTACTGAAAGGGTCTCCAAGAAAATGCTCTCTTCGTCCAGAGAAAATATTTAAGAAATTAATATTGAACATGTCCCAGAATTTTTGCTTTTGCTAAGCAAATGAACCCATTTATTAGATTTACCTCTTACAAGAAGTCACAACCTTTCCACACCAATTCTGAATTTATCCCGCTGAAGTTCAAGGACTTAACTAAGGATCTTAACTCAGGAGATGTTCTATATAGTCAATTAAAAGAGACAAATCTTCTGAAGGTAATTCAGATGTTATGTATGACTTTTTCATGCCACAATTTCTTTGGCTGTAAGTCTCAGTTAAGGACTCAGTTACTTGGGATGGTTCCACTATGAGCAGTAAGGTACAATTTTTTGGTTCCCTCATTTAACTAGATGCATGAAGAGAAGGGACAGAGGGTGGAGAAATAAAGAATTGAGTGTAGCTTATAAGAAAGAGAGCTAAGACAATTAGAAAAGACAAACAAAATGAGGAAACAAGAAAGTATACCAAACCTAATGGCCTATTTTTTTTCCTGGAAGGTCTTTCATTTCAAGTACTCTGAATTTATTTAATTTTCATTATGCATAATTACATTAACACATATTATTGTCAAGGTGTATATACAGCTATCATAACCAGGCAAACTGTGTAGCGAGTAGTTTTCAAATGTTATACCTGGCATTCAACACATGAGTTTTGATTTTACTCTATTAACTTGAACAGCAGCATGTCAGGATGATGCTATGAGTCAGCAGTGACATTAAAGTGTGAAAACACAGATACTTCCAATGTAAGTAAAAGCAACATAGACCATGAAGAATAAAACCGTTCTACTTACCTTGTACGTAAACTCTGGCTTGATGCTTATCTTTTCCTTTATAGTTTTCAGCTTCACACTCATAAAGTCCTTCATCTTCATACTGAATATTGAAGATCTTAAGAACTGCACCAGACATGCTTATCTCAGCAGTGGCTGGCATGGGTTCAAGGTATTTACTCCATCTGAGTTCAGGAACCGGACTTGAAAAGGTACAGTAAAGTACAAATCAGCATGTTCAAGAACTGGCTGTTAAACTGGAGACTACAAAAAAGTGTTTGATGATGAAACATGCATTTTCATTCCCTGAAATATGAAAGCAAACAGTCCTCTACAATAACTTTAAAACACACTTACTTCCCAAGAGCAAAACACTCCAGTGTTACGTTTTGCCCTAGGAGAGCATACGTGTCCTTGAACTTCACCTTGATATCAGCAGGATACACTTTTGCACCTAACATAAAAAAAAGATTCTCAGAAAAGGAGGCACAGCAGAAAGGAATACAGCTGTTTAAACTTCCACAGTTCAAAAAAGCTGTTCTTAAATTTCCAGACAAAATTCTTCTTTACAGTGAATAGCCTGGCCATCCATGAACTCTGATTTCACAATGAACTTCTAATAGTAAAGCAGAATTGTTTTACTCAGCAACTAGTTATCTTTCTCTGGATGGTAATGCCTATTGTTTTTTAGAGCACAATGCCTTAACATAAACTCATTTACTTGCATTTGAAGTGTGATGATGCACTTGTGTGTGTGTATATAAAAAAGCCCGAGTCTCTATCTTCCACAGAATCTTTTACTAGATAGAATATTTGGAATTATTGTGAATTTAAGCTCAGTATTATCTTAGCAAGGCTATGAAGGTGCTAGATTCAGCAAATCTACAACTTAATGAGGGCACAGGGATGGAAACGTAATCAAGTCTACCTACTGGTGATCCCTGCAGGACTCCTCTTGCAGTTCTTCTAGATGAAGATCTCAGTGTGAGTATTGATCATGGAAAATTTGGACAAAGATCACTGATTTGTAATTACGCAAATTCACTCACAGTTCTTCACTATAATATGGGAAATGTAACAGATAAAAGGGTCACTGAAATCTTGATGATCAGTTTATGAGACTCTAGTGACTGACAGCCTGAAGCGGCAAAAGGGAAATCTGTTACCATTTGGAAAACATGTAGTTTTCACTAGATTATTCTCTGCCATTTCTTTGTAACACAAAGGCACATAGATTTGCCATGTGACACAAAGCCCTTAGGCCACTGTTGGATAGAAAATTTCAGCAGGGGAAAAGGATTTTCCATTTTCAGGGGTGATTTCCTGGGGAAAAAAAATTAACTCCTGAAGCTGTTTATCAACTTTTACATAAAGCTTCTGCTTTACAGCCATACCCCTTTGAACCAATGCCATGACCTGAAATAACATTCAGGGGTTCGGGAGAAGTACAAGGTCTTATCACAGAAAAACAATGGGGACTCCAGGGGTAAGAACTCTGTTCCCAGTGATATGAAAGGAAATTAGTGAATGAATCTGGGGAGATTTCCTCCACAGAGTGATGGATGTGGATGGGAATTATTTGGACCTCTGCATATGGAAAACTAAATAATATTGTGCAGTAGGCACAATAACTTGCAATGTAATTCTCTTCTCAAAGCTGAAAGTAGTTATGAATGAGCAAAACTGAAAATACAAACAGAACACTGCACATACATAGTACTTCCAATAAATACTTACGATCAGACTGTGGAATAAGTGGAATAAATTTACTGAAGACACTCTTCGTTATTGAAGGGCTGGACACAAAACATGAATAATTGCCCTTATCTGATGCTTCTACATTTGCAATGTAGAGATTGCCGTTCGTCTGTGACACAAATCGTCGCTTGTCCAAAGCAATGAATACTGGGAACTCATTTAGAAGCCAGCGGTAACTGAGATCATCTGGAGGAAAATATTTTCTAGTCAATACTATAAAACAATACTATCAGCTACTTAGGCCACGGAATACTGTCTGCACATAAATTACTTCAGTCTGATTTCCAGCTTATAGATCTTTTCTTCGGGAGAGGCAGCTATATGAGAGAGAATATATGTGTCTCAGTAGCCAGCTAATACCTGTCTACACTGAACATCGGGGTGCTGCTGCCATGAACTGGGGACCCAGTCACAGCATGAACAGCTTGCCTTGGGCACAGCTTTCCCACAGGAACCAGAGTGGGACAGGATGAAATGGTCTTGACCTCATGCAGCTGAGAAGCCAGGAAGCCCTCACCAGTCTTGTGATTTAGACAAAACCTTAGAATATTTCAACTAGCAGCACATCTCAGTTCTTCAGTTCCTTGCAATACTTAGACACAAAGTATGAAAAATAAAATGTTATCCCATTTTACTAGGTTAAAGAGATGCTAACAGCCAAATTCAGTCTTCACAATGAAACTGCAGATGCCTGAGGTTATGGGCATAATCCCTGCAGAGCTCTTGAGTAGCTAATGATGAGAAAAAGGCACTTCCAGAGCATAAATCACCTCATCTCTGACCTTCTTGGAGTGCCTACTGCTGTTCCATGATTTTAACAAGACCGCATGATCATTTCTGTTGAGGTGACTTCATTAGATGGAATGAATCTGGGCCCTGTCCAAGGCCAGCAGAAAGTCTGGGATGACACAGTGACGTACTCAGGTCTTTTGAATGGTAGGCCAAGTCTCCCCTCCATTACCCAGATTAGTCTGAGTAACTTTATTTTAGTGTCAAAACCTATATGCAAATTTGACAATATTCTTTACATATGGTCAGCTACAAGTATATAAAAAAATGGAAACCTAAACTAAAAGGTGATTCTCAAGCTGTATAAAAGTACCTGTTTAAGTTAACTTCAAGGGAACTTGTAAAATATTAATTTGTCTTCTACTCTTCAGCAGTTGAAAATGAAGTACTTTGAGCTGAATTACCTGGGTAGTGGTAAGGGGGCTCACAAAGAAGCACTGCTCCAACACCTTCTCGCACTTTAACTTCATAGCGTTCCTCAGGTGGAAAGGGATCCAGATCTAGTTAAAAAAAAAAAAAAAAAGCAGGGGAGGAAAACTGGGGTTTTCACTACAATATTTATTGTTGTTGTTATTTTCGTTAATTAATCTATTTACTTAATTATTTTCAGCTCTGTAGAGATTAATACAGAAATACAACTGTCTATGGCAGAAGTAACAACCTGGGTTTCTATTCATTCTAGAAAATACACTTGGTAAAACATAGACTAAGACCAGATCAACTACAATGTGATCCACCAACTCATTAGAGCCTCTGAGTTTTCTTGATATATGTGGTCCCACAGTCTTTTAACTACCAGTAGAAACCAGAACTTTCCACTTCATCTCTGATCTTACGCAGTAAGGAGTGAATTCTGCTTATGGAGGCTGCTGGAAGACAAGAGGGGCACTAAACAATGTCAGGATTAAAGGGCACACAGGGCTTTGTGAATGGTCACCAGTAAGAGTGGATTCTTTTTTTGGTGGATTCCTTTTTTTTTTTTTCTCTCTGATGAGAAAATATATCCAGCAACAAAAAAGCATCTGAAGTCAAAATAAAATAAAAATCCCAAACACTGTGTTCAGTCAGTAAGATTTTTACATGACTCTTGATGTAGTACATCGTTTTTTGACAATGCATGTGTTTGTTGACAGTGCAGGTCTGTGCATATGCATGCATTCACAAGACCAGTTCATGATTGTCAGAGGCTGACAGAAATGTCCCCCAGCAGGGTCTTCATCTTAGCCTAGGAGTCAGGGGGCATGCTTTGCTAGCGAGTGCCATGCCTTCCTCCTGCAAGCATCACAGTTGTGTTTGCACTGCAGCAATGCCTCATCACCATATGCCCCCACTTGCATCTTTTTTCCGTACTATTTCCCCTCAGGTCCTACCATGATTTCAAAAGAGTCTGGACATTAATATCTCAAGATCTGGCTCCGTAAGTCTCTTGAATTAATAATTTAACAATAACTCACTGAAAAGGATGTCATGTCAGCTGAATATAAAGAACATAAAATACTCACTAAACTTATTTTGTGTTGATCTCTGCAGACTAAGGCACTTAAGATACTGTTCTTACAGACTAATACAGCTACAGCACATGTTGGCAGAAGACACTGCAGTGTAAAACACTGGGCATTTCAAGCTAACTGTAATTTTTCTACGTTTTGATACAACCATTAACTTACATCCAAAACTCAGAGTGGCTTCACTGCTTCTGACAGTTCCAAAGATATTTGACACTACACAGACGTATTTTCCAGCATCCCTTGATTTCTCTGGATTATTGATAACAAGTCTGCCTCCCACCATGCTGTAGCGATCCTTTGTTAAATCAATATCCCAGTTGTTGAGTTTCCACCTATCAAAAATAAAAGCAGGACATAAGATTTGGCCAGAAAAAACCAAGCCTGTTAGGAAATACAATTTGAAAAGTAATTCCTAAGTTGTGATTAATTATACATGAAGTTATTAATATACTTGATATATGTTTTAAGTTTTTCTTCAGCAAGAGCCACAGATTTGAACTCCATCGGCCTTTAAAACATAACAGTCTCAGTATGCTTCAGCCTTCTCAGAGATGTGACATAGGTTAAAACTTCATTGCTGGCCATGCAGTTAAGGATGCTTGAGCTGGCCATGAATGAGCTAGCTAGTGATCAAGCACTGGGATTATAAACATATCATCAAATAGTTGTTTAAGGCCTATTAAGGCCAAGAAAATACTCCCTCTGCACCTTTTAAGTATGGACTAGTGAAATTCTTAAGAGTTTTTTGCAGACTTGCTGTAGGGAATGGAAATGTTTCATAAAGCCTAATGTGTCAGTGAAGTCAATGCAAAAACAGTGGCACACCTGATTTAAGACCTACTTACTACATTCAGAAAATTGACGGACACTCTCACAAAAAACCCATGTGGTTTTACCCCACAGCCAGTTCACTGAGTTACTGTAGCTTTCACTTCGGGGACTATGAGAGGAACTCAGAGGCCCAAGTCTGACCTTTACTGATTTCTAACGATATAAAAAAAGTTGAAATACATGGAGTGGGAGCCAGTAGTCATTTCTACCTATATTTCTACCTATTACTGTGTCCACAAGGGGGAGCCCGTAACCTTCTTTGAAAGGAACCACGTTTCCTGAGCACAAACAGGAAATATGCAACTTAAATACATTTAAAGATCATTAAATCCTGCCAGTGTAAATAATATTTTCTTGCAAGGTAAAGATAGGCATTAGTGTTTGAAAACGAGAGGGCATACCCTATGTGTTCCTTCCTTACTGAAGATGTACTACAGAAACTCATTTGGAAGCTGAAATTGCACTTGTCATAGAAAGAAATAATAATAATAACGTGGTATTAACAAAAAAATATCAAAAATAAATAATGGAATAGCAGAATTTTCACGATGCAGTAAGTATCATTTAGGTTTTACAGGATTTTAGAGGTATCACTTCAGTCCTGTGAGACATACTACATGTCTGTATTACAAATAATCAATTCTCTATTCAGAAATACCTAGGAATAACTGTCATGAGGACAGCCTATGCTGCAATGCAAAAGTGGCAGGAAGGACTCATCTTCCTCTGAGGTAGGAGGATTTTAGCTCGTGAAAAGCTGGAGGACTAAGAAATGAAGATAATATATGGAGGTAAACTAAAATAATGATGTCAGGAAATAAGGAAAGTGGCCTTATTCTGTCTTGCAATTATCATCACATCAGCTATCAGCACTACTCATCAGAACCGTTCCTAGATAAAAGAGTTCTGGAGGTGCGAGGCAATTCTTCCTGAGTGACTTTACTAGTTCAGATTTTGCAGAGCCCATGACAGATAAAAAAATACTAAAATATATAAGTAGCCTGTAATCACTCCATAGACCAGGGGTCCTCAAACTTTTTAACCAGGGGGCCGGCGCTCGGATGCAGTGGCAGGCAGTCACCTGCGGCTGCTTGGTTTCCCCCCCCAACCCCCGGCGGGGGGCTCTGTAAATACCGGGGGCCGGACTGGGGACCCTGGGGGCCGTATCCAGCCCGCGGGCCATAGTTTGAGGACCCCTGCTATAGATGGTATGTTTACATGGTCTTACAGATAGGGTGAGGCAGTCTGGAAGTGATGAGGAAGTATGTCAGAAGGGTACCAAATCTAAGCGTATCTGATCTCTCCACACTTCCAGTCCTTTCCAAGCATGACAGCAAACAAGTGCAATAGCAAAATGCCACGTAGAAGAACTTGTAAAGGGACTGGAGCCAGATAGAAGAGAGGTTACCTGTAAGTAGGAAAAGGAATTGCTCGAGCTCTGCAGTTCATTGAAACTTGTCCATCTGAAGATTCTTCTGGATAGATTGTATCAATGGGTTGCTCCTCAAAAACAGGCCCATAACCTTTGTTTCCTTCCTCTGAAAAAAATGGTAGACTTTGAAATTAATCACTTTTTAATTAGTAGTCAAACTGAAGATGAATTTACGTTACCCCTTCCAGATCCAAAATGCAAAGGCTAAATAGTGAGTCCCCCAAAATCGAGTTCTGTATGCATCAACAAAACCAGAGCAGTATGGATAATGGAAGTGCTGGCCTTCCTTCACTGACTCCTGCTTCATTCCTGCCTGCTGAGAACTAAAGTAACCTAAACCATGTTCCTGTAAAACTACCTTCCCTGCCTTCTCCACTGACATCATCAATTATTTGTCACAATTCATGCCAAATGTGATGGAGAGAACTATGAATTGAAGACATGCCCTTTAGGAATGCAGTGAGACCAACTTATTCCACGGAAGCCAACATATTCATATTGCACAGGTCCAGATCCAAAACAATTATCCAAATATTACGTGTTCCTAACCTGGTAGCTGTAGATCAAAGCTGAGAATGACATTGTTCCGAGAACATACTTCTGTTTTTCCCTTCATGCTCAGGTATCTGTTAAATTTCTCCCTTCCAAAATAAATTTTTTTACAAAGTCCCACATTGAAAATGATTTAAGTTTGTAAAGTCAAGCACTTAAAGGTGAATAAATGTCAAACAGGTTTGACAACAAACTATTTTTTTTAAATCTTTGTCCTCCATTTGCTGATGCTTTGTAAAGACTGCAGGCTCTGCCAGCCCCTGCTGCATTCCTTTTCCCTTTATCTCCTCCAAGCGTACAAGACTGCTCTTTGGGGTTTGTAAAAGTGAGACTAGGAGCAAAGGTTGAAGTCTCTCAATAAATTCTTCTCTGTAAACCCAGGATACAACTGTGTTGTTCTGCAAAAACAGCAAATGTGTCTTCTAGGTACAAAATGGCAACGTAAGGAGATGGTGAGTGCTCTGTACAGATAAAATTTTTAGACAATGCAGGTGTCTAATTCTCATAGGCCTCCACTGAGACTGAACTAACAGTATGGAGATTTGTAAACAAACTGATAGGAAAAGCAAAGTAGTACATGACTGCTGCTACCCATTCGAGTTCAGAGCCTTGCTCCAAAACCCTAGAAATGCCTGAGATGTGGAAAATGATTGCAAGAATCTTGTAATACAAGGGAAACAAACAAAAGAAACACAGTTTTCCTAATGAGAACTTAAGAGATGGCTGAATCATTTTAGCTTTAAAATTTCCAAAAGCAATGGTTAAGGACAGAAAGATCTTAACATTTTGCAACAGTATCTGTGCTGCGTATAAAAATCTGCTACATGTTTTGCAATGCTACATTCAAAAAGTCTTCACGGATCAAGAGATGAACTGGCAATATAACAGATTAATGTCCTTAATTCAAATTATGATTTTGTACTCAACCCCTTAAAGGTCTCGTCTTTGGTTATAAAGCATCTTAGACCAGACAGCTTTTAGAAAACCCAAAAGAGGAGAAAGAATCCATCCATAGAACTAAAAAATGTAAATTGTATCAGCGTTAAGATATCATATGTACATAAAACAATCCTTCAGCAGTTATCTTTTTTATTGTTCCTAAATTCCATATTCATAAAGACACTGGATTACAGCACTAGCAGAAGACTGGTTACAGATGAAAAGTAAGTTCCCTTTCCAGTTCAAGATTGGGGAAAAAAATCACCATTTCCCTTGGGGACAGAAGCAGGTCCAGAAGGCACAGTGATGCCACAAGACGTATGGTCAGGCAACTTCATTTCTAAAACCAAATTCATGTAATAAGAAGTCTTTCAAAGAAGCAAAGAAGTGCAATTAGAAAGAAAGGAAGAGCTTCTAAAAAAATAGTCTGCTTTCTTTGATATTTTAAAGCACAACACTCTGTATAAATCTGCATATCACTAGATCAAAAGAAGAAGTAATTTCAGACTGAAAAGGCAAAATCATATATTTGCTCAGAGCCTGGAGTGACTGAGCCACAGACCTGATGGCACTTTCTGTGCAATTCTTAAATATGAATACAGAATAACAACAGCCTCTGGCAGCAAACAGCCATATCATATGCAGCTGACTCTTTCCACCTTAGGACTCAAATGAAGTTACAGACCATTTAGGCATTTCGTGGCATGCATTTTTAATGCTGCCAGCACTATTAATTATACTGAGTGAATATCTGTTTCTCACACCTATCAAATATGCTTTATAATGGCACTTCTGTTGCAATCTATTATGAATCTGGTTTCAGATATCTGGCTGAGCAGAAAAGATGCTCAGATTAAATCTCAGGTGTAGCAACGAATAAACCTTTCATTCTCAGATGTAAGCTGAGTGTTCACCAGTGATACGAAACAGCATGGGGGAGAAAAGAGAAGAGAAAGGGTCTGTGAAAAGATCAGCAAGAAATGTTCACACTTTACGTGAAGTATCATGCCTGTGTGATGAAATCTGGAGAGTGAGGATGGGCAAGAGTACAAAGGAGAAGATCAGCTCATGAAAGCTGTGCCTAGAAGAAAAAGGGGAGAAGTAAAAGCAGGGAAAGGAAGAAGGAAATGGGTGCATTAGATAAAGTGAGGATGAGAAGAAAAGCACATTTCATCTGTTCTGGTCCAGCTTTAGCCAAGAGGATGGACTTCCTGGTCCCTCAGACACCCTTACTGCCCTGTCTCCTGGGTACATTTCTTGTGATTTATATTTTAAACCAGAGCAAAAGCCATCACCTAATTCTGACTGACGCATTCTTCAGTTAATTCTGCAAACGAGACTCTGCCTTTTTAACAGTGCTAAAATGTATTACAAAGTCTTTGCAAAAGGTTAAGAAAAACTCTACACAGCTGATGAGATCACGGATCCTGTATAAGAACTGTTGCTGCTGGAAGGTGGCCCCGCCACCCCTTCTCCAAGCAATGCTTTCCAGCTGGGCAGTGTCATTTTCCCCTCTAGGCGTTTCTGCAACACCTCTCATGCTTGTCTGACTTAGATAGCTGCTAAAGCTAAAGAGAGTGGAAACCCATTCAGTTCTAGCTTTCTAAGTTAGTTTTCTGCCAGTTTAGCAAGGCAAATTTGTTCATTGATGAAGATCTATACCAGTGCAAAAGGCGAAATAGAGGCAGGGCTCCACCTTTTCAGTGGAAAAAAAATGTCTGAAAGAACCATTGCCTACGTAAGATAAGATACATCTGAAAGCCTTACCACTACTTACAGATGAGCTACAAAATTATATTAGTACACTTTCATGTCCCTGCACAAGCCTGTGAAAGATCATAATAAAATATATCCAACATACTCAGAGAAAAGATACCAAAAAGGATGTCTGAACACAACAATCAGAAACCACCTGAGGCAGTTCTTTTCAAGTCATCTCAAGAAACTTGATTAGAAGAAGGAAAAGGAAAGCACAATTAAAAAAGACTTATTCAGTGCATCCTAATTCTGTACATATTTAATTCAGGAAATCTCAAGCTTTTCCATATAAACATATTTTTTAAAAATTAACTAGCTTTCAAATGTCTTAATTTTGCATGGCATAGACTATGTAGAACATGGATACAAAGAGGTTTTCCAGCCCGTACACACTCCGATTGTACTACTTAAGTCACAAAAATAATTAAAAACAAATCAGTGGGTTGATCGTCCTTGCATCAATCCTCTGTGGATCTCCCTTCACCTCACATCCTTCCATATCCTCACCATTTGCCTACTCAAATGGCCTTGCAGCCTCTGTGCACCCTGCTCCTGGTTCTCCCTCTCACGTCCTTTTCCTCTTTGATAAGGAAATCATGCTTATCTGCAAATATAAAGGTAACACAAAATTTTCAATATAGCCATCATGTAGGTCCACTTCTTGTGTCTTGTTTCCAAAAGTCTAATCACTGTCTGTTGTTGTTAGACAGCATATTTCATTAGTTTTTCCTAAGATAATTCTGTATCAAATTCATTAATTCTGTGTATTGCTCTAACTACACTGACACTATATTACCGATGTGAAGTACAAATCTGGCACAAATTTAAGAACAAAGCAGACAAATTCTGATTTGATTTTTGAAAGATGAATGACCTGAGCAAAGCTGCCCTGGATGTAAGTCACCACAAAATTGGTAGGAAGCAGGGAAGGGATTGATTCGCCAAAATCAAATGCAGTTATTGCACATTAAAAATACCCTAAATTAACCGTGTAACCTTCCAGCTTAGCTTATAAGTCTTAATTTAAAAACACATTTGGGAAATGACTAATTCAGTTTATGATACTTGGGCTTGCTGCAGACATGAAGAAGGTTCAGCAGGGGTAGGGAGAACATGGTCACTTGGTCAGTTTGGGATTTGAGGATCAGGAGCCTGAGACGTGGAGAAGATACGTGGCAACAGCATTTCAGGGCTGAAGCTTGAGACGCTGTGGAGGATGCAGGTTATTTTGTGAGAATGGCAGAGTGACCTCGGGCTGCTTTAAAATTATTGCAATTAAAAGAAATATATCTAGGGAAAGGAGATAGCATAACTAGAAAACTGCTTGGGATACAACTGGGGAGGGAACCAGAGGAGCTGAAACAGAGAAAATAGAAACTTCATGTGGTATAAATGAGATGCCAGAAAAATACTGTCCAGTGTAGATGTCGTCATACAGGTGTGACTTTTTGAAAGAAATGTGGACAGTTTCAGGAAAAAGTGAAGGAAATTCTCACCATCTAGGAAAGGGTGAGCAGGGCTCCTGTTAAACAATGTTTGAAAAACCCTGTTCTGAACAGTCTGCATTTTAATATCTGGCTGATTGAATTAGCTGTTCAGAAAATCCCTTATCAGCTGTGTTTTCTTGTTTGGCATTACTCCTATTGTGACAACATATTTTTGTCAAATTTCTGATTATCTAGATTTCTCATGCTTAGGTCCCAGCATGTCCAAGACTTGATGCAAGATACACGTATTCCTAATATTCAGGGCAACATTCCTTCAATTTTTTTCACTTTTGATTTTCCCAAATACATGAATGTTAATCCTTTTAAATACAGCAAGTGACCTGCTGGGTTTTTCAATCATAAAAATCACTAAAAAAAGGGTGACATTACCTGATATTTCTCCCTACCAAATCTTGGTAGATCCTACCAGATATGCCACATCAAATCATCTCAAAAGGTGCCTTTTCGACTGATTCTAAAAACTCTCCAATAAGTAAGACTTCATAATTTATTTTAGCAAAATAATTCCAATGTCTAACAATGCTTACAATTGGAAGATTTTTCTTCTAAAAATCTTAATCTTAATATCTAAAGATCTTCAACTTTTGGACCGTTTTATCGAATTTTCTAATTTTACTAAAAGTTCTCATATTAGATCTGAGTTTCATCTTCTGATATTTTACCAGTCTCTTGGGTCTTCCCTCTTATTGATAAGAAATAATGAAGAAAAATTTGCACAAAGAGTATTTGCACACAACCATTCATCTTGCTCTTCATGTGCAATGGAAGTCTTTAAACATAAATATAATATTTACATTCTACATGGTACTAAGCAACTATGCCAATCTACCATAAGTAATATAAAATATTAAACTCAAAATAACGATTTCAGTGGGTTAGAGTGCTGAGCAAAAAAATCCTCTGTTGAAAGAAAGCAGGGCTAGTTTGCTTCTTTCAACACCAGCCTTCCAAATCCCTTTCAGACAAGTTGATTTATTTTATTATCAACTAGTTCGGTCCTTACACGCATCTAATTAATTTTGAAAATCAATTTTAAACATAGATTAGGGATAATGTCATGAAGTAAAGCTGCTTATAATTATGGGGAACGTGGTGTGTGTGAGCACAACCAGAAAGGGAAATTAAAAATATGTAGTTTATTAAAGAATATTGTGAAATTTTTTAATTCATAGGAGAAAAGAGCAGTTCATGGGCTTATTTTTTCCAATACAGAAAATTAAATAAAACATAATTGTTTACTTTTGCCTTACTCGTTCTTAGCTACAGATTGCACATATCACCTCTATTTTTAGGGGTTATGTGTGGCATACCATCGAACATAAAATGCTTTTAAAAGCTTTTCTTATAGATAATCCGGGTTTGCAGTGCACCAGGATTTTAAACCTTAATGAGATGACACAGATGAGATCAAGTTCAATAAATGAAGTTATGACAAGAACAGTAACTCCTTTCTTCTTTCCTTCTACTATGTAATAAATCCAAAGGCTCGACATTAAGTGCAGGATTTATGACACGTAATTTTAAAAGAGTTTTTTTCTGCAAGCTAGTCATATGGGCTTTCTTTAGAGGGGTTAGACAAGCACTTCCAGTAATTCAGATATCCCATTCTCTCTTCATTAACCACAGAGGAAGCTGAAACCTGTATCACATACCCAGCCTTTAGATGATTAAAACAAAGCACAATGAATCCTCCCATAAGAGTCTGCATTCACCTGCCTGTATCTGTGCAACATGACCTGGCGTCTCTCAGCCAGCCCACGAGCCAAAGCCTCCTCCTGGCATGGAACTCGGAACCAAAGCCTCCTCCTGGCATGGAACTCGGAACCAAAGCCTCCTCTGGAACCCAATCTTCTGAGGTAGCTGTGGCGCCATCACTAGCAACACCAGGAATGCCAACGGCAGTTTATCTCCCATTTCCTCAAGTGTTAAGATTCAGGAGGAAGGGTACAGTGATGGCACAGCCCGCTCCTGCAACTGCCGAGGGACCTATTATATGCTTGGTTTTACTTGTTTTGAATCAGTATCTAGAAACCTTTATGGAAGGTCAGGAAGCACATGGTCAGGCAGTACTAAGAAAACAGTCTTTGCCCTACAGGGATTATTATTCCACTCCAGTGCAGCAAGAGAACGGAAACTGCAGTTTCTGCTTCTTACTTGTGCTGCAGGGCTCAGACACTCAAAGAACACGGAGAAGGTCAGGCTCAAAGAGCTGCTGTTGTCCACATGTCCAGAGATAACAGTGTACCTGTTCCTTCTTAACCAAATTTGAACATCCTCTAGTGGATGTCACAGAAATATACATTTTTGTTCTTAAACTTTATCCAGAAAGTTATTGAAACAGCGATTTTATCAATATATATAGGAGCGTAATATCCATACCAGATAACTCATCGGTTCCTTTTTCAAACTTTCCACGCTTTTTTTTTTGATGCAATACCTCTACATATCATTTACTGCCAGCACAGATACCACATTTGGATCTATAGATAATAAATCTTGAAGTGCAGGTTTAATCTACAAAGTTCCTGGGAATAAAACAACTGCACATGTCAATCAGAAAAACATTATGTCTATAAGGAACTATATGTGAAAGAAGTTAACAGAGGAAATGATGATGGATATTACCGAAATACAATGAAGGGCTGGCAGTAAAACATGGGGGGCTATATATGCCTACAAATTCATATGTTTGGAAACTACAGTGGATGTATCCTAAGGTCCTAATCCTGCAAACACTTCTGTACATGCATTCAGCTCTGTAGTAAATAAATCCGAAGCTCCAAAACCAGAAAACCGAACCTCCACATACTAGAAGGGAGTGCTGAAAAATAAAGGGAGAAAGAT
This sequence comes from Falco naumanni, assembly GCF_017639655.2. Lineage (NCBI taxonomy): Eukaryota > Metazoa > Chordata > Aves > Falconiformes > Falconidae > Falco > Falco naumanni. Next base: position 49,887,728 of record NC_054058.1, on the reverse strand, counting down.
TTGAATGCTCTTCAAGACCTACAGATTGCATACTTTAAAAAACAAAGTACCATTCTGCTTTAAAAAAAAGGGCAAAACTGTATGAATTTTCCCTTCAGAACATCTTCACAGAACAATTAATTTTGAAGATGATTATAAGACGGTTAGCAGTATTTTTTTGGTGAATAAATGCATAATAATTCCACTGTAATGAAAATATCTTTTCAATGAAAGATGGTAACACTTTTAATAAGGAATGGCTACAAAAGCTTCTGCTGGAAATATTAAGATCTTTAACTTCATCTTTAGGAAAAGTAAAATGGTAATACTGTTTGCTTAAAGCCAATAATAATGAGACAGCATTGAAACTACTTATTTAAGTTCATTAAAGGCCTCTCCCATATTCATTCAGGAACCCAATCCATCACAAAATTTAAGCGTGCAAGTTGAACAAAATCAACAAGCTAACATATAAATGCAATGTCAAGCACATGTTCAAGTCCTCTGCTGGAGAAGAATCAACTTGATTCTAGAAACATCACAAATTGTGACGTGAATCAATAGCAAATCTCAGTGAAAAGTTTTCTAAAGGTCATGTCAGAAAGAAGCTGAAACAGGTGGAAAACCTTAACAGCCTGTCACTCCCATTGCACACCGATACAAAATTATTTTTGATTAGCATCTTTATTTTTCTAATGAGCCTTCTCCTTCTCGTTCTGTTCCTGCTTCCTGTACACCTCTCTATTTCCCTGGCATTTAACGTTGTCAAAAGTAGCTGCTCAAGGCTGTCATTTGGCATCACTCTCATCACTATTGATCTACCTGACAGCTTTGTATCCTGTTACATATTTTCACATGAGAGAGGGACAAAGATCTGTTGAAGCAGCACATGGCTAGATTAACCTTGAATGCTAATGGATGCTGAACAAAAGAGTCATCACCTCATTCATTATCTTAACTATCACTAAGTTGTCAGGCTCCCTATCAGCATCGAAAGTCTGGGAACCATTTGATATTTAGAAGCAGATCTCATACTGTTTTTAACGTGTCACAGAAATGAGGACCTACTAGTATCTGAGAAGCTCACGCTCAGAAACAAGATGGCCTGGGAATAAGCCAAAACATCTCTATCAGGCTCGCAAGAAGGTAAACAAGGCACTTCCAGGTTTCTGAGAATTATGATCACAAAACACATTATGGTTATTTATTTACAAATGTCAGACACTCTGCAGTAGATTGAAATTCTCTTCTAAGATCCAAGCAGGGACATGGCAGACAAAGTAAACAGGTATTGAATATACTCATCCACTGTGTATTTTAGAAGAAAATGCATATTTCTCTTTAGCAATGGTAAATAATGCCATATGTTGTAAAAAGTACAATTACACAAGTAATAGCATTAATCATCTGGACCTGCCTGTCTAGAAATTAACTGAACATTTGTTCTCAGTGATTGACTCAACTTTTTTATCAACCAACGTCCAGCACTTGCCTGGCTACTGCAGCTGATGATTTAGTTTGATGTCAACATGTCCAGACTGAAATCTCACGTGTAACATTACTGATTGTAGTTGACAGCCTTCTTTTTCTTTTTTTCCTTCCCCCCCCCTCCTTTTTTTCCCCTAGAAAAAGCCCAGTTTTGAATTAAAGTGGTGAGTTTTAATTTTCAATTTTGGTGCTATCAGCAACCCTCAGATTTTAACAAAGAAAAAGCCCTTGAAACACATAATAAATATGTTGAAAGCATGAGATCACAACATTTTAAAGGTCTTGATATTTATTAAGGATCCACGCATTCTCCAACAAACCCAGACATGGAGTAAAGAACTGCATTCAAACCCAAACATTGTTGTCACTAAACCAGAAGGCACTCTTGTGAGCTATGGCTTAATTTCTTAAAGGCAATGAACTTACATCATAGTATTAATTTGATTTTTTTGACTCAGTAATACAAACACTATGGTCTCATGGTAGTGAAATTGAGGCAATGACTGAAATGGTAGGCCAGATTAAGCAAGACTACAAAGAGCTCATTTCAATTAGGAACTCATTAATTACATAAAGAACCCCCCCCCAAAATACAAGAATGTTTTATGAAATGTAGTAGAACTAGCTTTATAAGTAAATTCCCCTCAAGGCAGGGAAGGATCTAAAACCTACCTTGAAAATAACCAAAACACTAGTACACAACATCTGCACTTTTCAAACCTCAGTCAATATTTTGTGTGTGCACAACTTAATTATTCTGCTCTTTACATTTTCTGATCTCAGTTCATGTAGTCTGTACATAAGCAAAAAGTCTTCTTTATTGAGAAGAGCTCTGCTTATGCTGGCAATCCAATTCATCACAGCAACTAAAAGCCAGCATTCATTTAAATTGGCATGGAAGTCTGAAACAAGCTTTATGAATCTCCAAGTTGTTTGGAACAGCTGGAACAGAAACTAGATTTTAATCCTGAATTTTAACTTTCCAAAAAGCTCCTCCTATCTCTTAGAACCAAAATTTCAGTTGCAAACATCTCTAATTTCAGGTGTTAGAAATATGACTCCTGAATGTTTTAGTATTTGAGGCTCCATCTCTATTTATGAAATGTTTTACAATTTTTGACATAAAATTAAAGTCAGTAGATGCAGTATTGTCCCACTGTATCATGAAAACCACCACTATATTGTGCTGGTAGAATTTTATGACTATTAGATGTGTCTATACTATAGAATTTTGTCTTTAGTGTCTCTTCTAAAGGGCATATTCCCATTCTTCTAATCATGTTGATGCACAAATAGATGGTTGATACATTTTTTATAATCTAGAGATATTATTAATTCTATATACCAAATCAGAATAGACAAAGAAAAATTCTAAGTCCAGATCTGTCTTTTTGCAAGCTTTTAATTATGGCACTCATTCTAGTAAGTATGCTTCCTTATAGTTTCATCATTCACATCTAGTAATTTGTTGTGTTTGCACAAATAAATTAAAGCCATACAAAGAACATAATTGACCTTGAAATGCATAAGACTGACAATGGTTAAATGAATTAACATGGGAGGTCATCTTACCTGCCAGGCAGAAGATAAACCAGGGTGTAATAAGATGATAGATGAAGAGCCACATGGTTATCTTCTGTTCAGCAATTATCTCAAAAGGAATTGTGCCTTGCAATACCAGCATTCAGAGAGCTAAAAATACCTGATTACAGACAAAGGAAAAGGAGTGAATAATTCTGACATAAGGCTTTATCTCACATCACATTGCACTTGCCAGGTTATCTGTCTAAACTGAATACTTAAACGTTAATATAGGGTCTCTTGAATACTAAATGCATTATCAAATTTGCTGGATCGAGTTAATGATCTCATTTATTCAGAAAGCATACTGTTTAAGAGCACTCATATTTTCCAGTGATAGTAAGTAATATGGTAAATGTTAATACTGAATATCCTCTTTTAGACTCATCTTCCAAAACCAGATCCCCTCTCTGTGAACACTTCACATTCTTAGAAATATTAAAATATTACATAATTTGCAATAAAATAAGGCAAGTCCAGGTCCTATCCTCCTCCATCTCAGTAAATACTGCATTACAATTAATGATTTCAAAGTCTGTAAAAAGAAAATTACAGTGCAACTGAATTACATTAATCTCTTTCAGGATTAATTTATTTTGTCTAGTATATCATTCCTTTACAACTTTTAACATAGAATTCATGATCTTCTGGAAAGGCGGTATTAATTTTTATGAGTTTCCTTTTAAAAGTTGAATATAATCATTATTATATTCATAATTCATTCAGAGAAACGCTGCCTGTATATATACTAAAACCAAGCTAAAGAAACATGCATCTTCTTTTGAATATTCTAAGATGTGAGAAAACATTTTTCAGAATACTTCCATAACATTTTTTACTTCATTCAATCAGAATATTTTGCTAGCGTTTTATTTCTGGCTGGTGGCTGTTACATATTTCTTTAGAGTAATAGGGCATCGTGTTTGCAGTGTTCTCCATTTTGTTTAATGGATTTCTTGTCATGCATATATAAACGCATCCTTTACATCCATCACATCTTGTTCACACTACTCTTGATTTGTTCTGCTGTAGCACCGGTTAAGTTACAACCTTCACACAAAGCAAGGCTTCCAGCTTATCACTGACAGAATATTGTTGCACCTCAGGCACATGCCGATACCATCCATTCCTCTCAGTATATTCATTCTGTTACTATTTCATTGTAAAATATGCTTATACGTACTCGAATACCCTTCAGCAACATGCATCCTAGCATGTGTTGCATGCTAATATGGCATTGACACTTTTTGGAAGATGCAATTTTGGTGCTACTGATTTGCAGTTTCCCATGCCAAGTACCAATGACTCCGATAAGCAGCTTCTACCGTTTACCAAGAATCTTGTTCTTTCCAGGTCAGAATTGTTATTAAATTCTTCCCTTTTTCCAAAATCCAAAAGTTTTAGATCTTGTTTTGAAACTGCTCTTTTTGCCACTTCCAACACCAAGAAATGGACAGCTTTGCATTTCAAGACAGGCTGTCTCAGTGCACGTGTCTCACATCTCTCCTTGAGGTGGTTAGGAACATGTCTTCGCCATCAGGGACTTAAACTTGTCTGCTCTTTCTCAGAATAATGCTATGAAGATGTTTATTTGAACCTGCCTCAAACAGTGAGCTTTCCTTAGAAGAGTTTCATAGGGTGTTTTGCATACCGTTAGGAAAATGGCAAGAAATATCACAAACTTTTGGCTCAGGAATTACAGGAGCTGTTGCACTTCACAGTCTTCCCTTTTTAAGCAGATTAAATCTTCAATAAAAAGGTCAAAAATGTATTAGTTGTAAAGACCCTAAAATCATGGCTGCTACATGAAAACAGTGCTCAGCAAAACAAGAGCTAAAGGGTGATCCCCAGAACTGAGATACATTTAGAAATACTCCCTGGAAAAAAAAGCTCATATGTTGGCAACAAATGCGTGTGCTTACTGTAGCTGGATCCAGGGGGAAGAATTTAATAAATACTTTTACCCTCCAGCTTCTGTTGGCACTGAAGTTTCTTTAGACTCTTTCAGTCAAAAGATACTCACAACTATTTCAGGGATCTACCTTAAGTGACCAACATATGAAGTACTGAGTCCCTGTGATTCCTCCCAAAGACAGCGGTAGGTTAGATCAACAAATGCCTGTATACTTTTTCGGCAGTCATCCCCTGGCTACAAAGCTTCTTGTGCTATGACACTGCCTCACCTGGAACACTTATTTCCAAGTGATACGAGTTAAATTGCATAGTTACCCTGAGATAATGCACATAATTAAACAGCAATGAAATAGCAACTCTGTTGGGAACAACAGTAATTACACAGTAACTCATGGTGATAATAACTGTGTTCAAATGTATTGACAGAGAAAACTGTTAAGAGTCAACCTCTGTTCTCTCTCCGACATTACAGGCATAGACAGAAGATCCCCCCTCCCTCTCTTCTGCAGAATGCAGGTTCGATTTTGGAAAGTTACAATGTCCTCTAGCTCTCCAAAAATCCTATTCCGTTGGCTCAGAAAAAAATGGTTTGAACACTGGTTCAAATTACACTACATAAGAATTGTGTCAGTAAATGCTATAAATACCTCATTTTATTCAGATACAAAAATATCCACCCTGCCAGGATTACAATCCTTTCCTTGCTCTCAGTTGTTTTGGCTGAGTGGGCTCTGTATATATAGCACATCCATCCCTCCTGATTCATCTCAGCTTGTGGATGAGAAGTGAGGCTGTTCCACATCGCTCTGCTGAATTTTGGCAGAACTGCCTGCTATGAGATGAGACAGCATGCAGGTTGATCTGTATGTCTGAAGTGGTGTGGCTGTACATGATGTTACCCCCAGCTGCCCAAGGAGTCCAGGCGTATTTGAGGTAGCAGCACTTGTGCCGGAGGCAGCACTGTGGGCTGCAGTGCTCATGCGTCGTCATCTACTGCCTCACTTGCTTTACAGCTTTCTACCTTTTTTTCTTTGCAGACCGAGAAGGATCCTGTTGCCTAAGTAAAAATCATTCCCGAACAGAAGACTAGTCATTGGTACAACTCACTTTTCTCCCCTGTAAAAACAGAGATCGATTGCATGCCTGGACATACTCCTTTTACTCCACACAGTATACTACCCTTCTCTCCTCACAATGAAGCATCACAATTTTAGCAAACAGTAAGACATTTTTAAAATACATAATAAAATAAGCAGGCATTTAACTGCAACTATGTCAAGTTTAATTACCATCTAATGTGCACTAACACATTTAGGTCCCTTTTGACTGCTCAGTTTCCCAAAAGAGCTAGTCATCACTACAGGGCCTTTGCCTTGCTAGATTCAAGAGAACTCCTTCTGGTGAGCTGTCTGGAGTGCTATCCTCCCAGAAAAGGGGGGGGGGGAGGGGGGGGGAAACCGGGCCATTGGCTGCTGGATAGGAAGCACATTCAATTTTGAACACAGACACCTCCTAGAACTCTTCTGGAAGCTTGCAGTGTCTCATGATGCTTTACTAGAACGACAGATATTTTCAGGACACAAGGGTAGACCTGCCTTTCTGTACTACCCAATTGTAAGGATTCTTTAATCTCTCAAAATGTACTTTAGGAATTTTTTCACATTTTCCTCAGTATTCTGTGTGGCTTTCTTCAGGTCCTCACCACACACTTTGGCCTTTATTAAGGAGAAAAAGACACTTGTTTTACAGCTATGATCTACTTAATCCAAACATGCAGATGACATCATTATTTTGCAAGGACATAAAGCATTCATAGTGCAGACAGAAAAAAAATTACAAACAGCAGGTAATGGGAGTCAGTTGAACAAAGATCATACCATCAAAAGCAGGGCAAATAGGCTACAAAACGTACTAGACTTTAAATCAAGGGGTGGAATAGACAAAGGAAAGCAAAGCAACAGTGGGGGATGTTTAAGGGGTGAAGAGGAAGCAAAGAAACAGAACAGGCAAGTGATGGGTGGGAGGATGGAAGCTATAAACCAACCCAAAAGGGCAGTCAGAAAGAAAGGCAGAGGGAAAGAGATGGAGGTGGAGATGTAGGTAGATGAAGGTGCATGAGGATCAGCAGTTGCCTCTGTCAGTAAATTTCCACGTTTACCACAGCAGCATCTTTTCTGAACCTCCCTGGCCGAGGTTTTCAGAGGGAGCAGCATGATGGCTGCATCAGCCCCTGACATCCACTCAGGGCTCTCCTCAGGAGCCCCAGGTGCTGAACAGGCAGAGAGGAGACAAAGGGAAGACTTCAGGAGCTCTGGCTTGGTACACTTAGCTAGAAGAGGTAAATCTAGATGCTTGTTATGATTCTCATTTCCTGGTATATTATGGTAATTATCCACATTCAAGTTTTAGAATTGGTAGAGATTCTGTCCAGATTAGACTATAAATAAATACAATGATCTAGAAGAAATCTCTGGTTCTCTACCCTTTTTCAAAACTTGAATATATAAAATTGCAATAATTCACTAGTAAATTAACACAGTGGCAAGTTATAATCAGAGCCACGCAATACTTCAACCTAATCAGTATTTTGTATTTGTTTTTACTTCAGGTTCTTCTAGTGATTTTACTAAGCATCTAATTGATAATTATCATGATTTTCTTAAAAGGGATGGCATATTGTGCTATGATAACTAACTCCTCATAAATTAGTTGCTCAGTATTTAGAATTACCAAGAAACTTTTGAATTTAACAAACATAATGATGTACACTGCATATTATGTATGGCATGACCCTTTGTCCTTTTCTACTATTTGGTCTTTGCAATCTAATTTTGTGATCAATCAATAAGTTTTGGCATTCTAGGTTAGACTGTACCATTAGAAAGGCCAATAATCTTTTTCAAAAGTCTGGCTTCTCAATCATCACCCACAACCCCTTTATTTACTTCTGAAACCAATACCTTAGCCACTAGCACTTACTAGTCTTCCGTATTACCAGAAAGGTGACGACAGTCACGTTCCTTGTCACTGCACAGATTTATCCTATTACAATGGTCTGGGATTAGTGTAAGTAAACTTCCAAGCCAGACCTGCTCCTATAGCACTGCTGCATCAACAGAAGATTTTAGATGTTCTGTTTTGCATTTGCTGTCATAGAATCACAGAACAATTTTGGTTGGGAAGGACCTTAAAGATCTTCTAGTTCCAACCCCCTGCCATAGGCAGGGACACCATCCACTAGACCAGGTTGCTCAAAGCTCCACCCAGCCTGGCCTTGAACACTTCCAGGGATGGGGCATCCACAGCTTCTCTGGGAAACCTGTTTTAGTGCCTCAATGCCCTCACAGTAAAGAATTTTTTCCCCTATACCTAATCTAATTCTACCCTCTTCCAGTTTAAAGCCATTCCCCCTGTCCTATCACTACATGCCCTTGTCAAAAGTCCCTCTCCAACTTTTTTGCAGGCCCCCTTTAGGTACTGGAAGGCTGTTAATAAAGTCTCCCCAGAGGAGAGACCTTATTTTTGCTTCTTCAGGCTGAACAACCCCAACTCCATCAGCCTGTCTTCATAGGAGAGGTGCTCCAGCCCTCTGACCATCTTCATGGCTATCTCTTAAAGTCCAAATATGGCTTTGGTTCCCTTCTCAAAGGCTTGTAGGAAATTCATTTCCTTTTGATCAGCTTTGCTTTTTATAATGATACCTTTCATTTTTGACAGATTTGTTCAAGTGGAAACAGAAGTACAAATCCACTGACCCCAATACTGCCCACTGGCCCGAACAGTCTGCCACCAACAGTTGTGCTTCTAGTATTCTCCACATCATTCTATTTAAAGAATATAGCTACTCTCTCCATGAATGAAAGCCATATAAGAAGCCCTTGTATTTGTTGACCCATAAATAAAACTCTTCTTGAACAGAATTTATACTTTCAAGGGCAACGTGCAGTAACGTGCACCACTAAACTGGAGAAAAGAGCAGTCTTATCCCTGCCCCCAGTCACTCAAAAAGATTTTTTTCGACTGCTTACAGGTGCTAAAAAAATAAATTAAAAAAACCCCAAGATCAGTTCATTAATAGATTTAGACAGGCTAAATTAGCAAGTGATTCTACCATTAGTGGACAATTCAACCAGCTCTGTATTTTTGCTTAATAAACATTGACTTGGAAACACGAAGAACAAGCATCTCAGAGGTGATGAGGACTCCAGGGTTGTTACAGGGCTTGGCCCAAATTTCAATGGGAAACCTTAACTTTAGAGTGCAATACAAAACTCCCGTTTGTCGCAGCACTCTCAAAACTAGCCATCTGCAACAAGGCTTTTACCATCCCATACCAGGTTAACTTCAATAAGTAGTTCCCACGCCTTGCCCTGACACAGCCACCAATCCCCCACAAGGTCTCAAAGATCCATCTACTGTTTGTGCTGTTTCTTCATACTCCTCAGGCCAGTCCCTCTGCTGCCTTCTCCTTGTCTCTCCTCCTCCAGGGTACTCTCTCTCCTCACTTTGCTTCTTCCAGATCTCTCTTCATTGGCTGCTCCCCTTAGAGCTATTTAACCACTTAATAGGAAGCCAGCCCACAGCTGTATAATATCAATGTTAATTAACCCAGCTTCATTCCTCTACATCCATTCTTTTACAAATATTTATAAATTTACTCTTTGTGCCTTCTTTTCCACTTCAACTCTCATGTCTATATGCTTAAAAGAACTAACATCCTGGCACAGTGATGACCTGCAATATACTCTGGCTCAGCATTACCCTTTTTCTCCCGTCCCTGCCCCCTTCTTTGGAAACTATGACTTCTCTCCCATAATCAAGCACCAAAAAGACAATAAATTCCTTCTCTAGACATGTTTTGAGCCATGCCTTCTGCACTTGAAAGCAATAGCGCCTACTCTACAAAGCAAGAAAACAGCACCTATAAGAAGAAACAAAACCACCAAATAAATTGGCAGAAGATTGTTATAAGATACATAAGGTACCAGGGGTCTGAATGGCAACCTTACTGTTACAAGACGTCAGTTTTCCATGGCAATTTTCTAATGCATCATTTTTTCAAGTAGGACGACATGCTAGTAGTTAATCAAACTGTGACTTTAACTCTCCTGCTTCCTTTATATTTACACATCAAACAATTCAGACCTCAAGAACCAGTAACTTCTTCCGTCAGTTGCTCAGTAGGCACTTTCGCTTTTTTGTTAAGCAATTAAGAAGCCCTATGGGACTTGACTTTGCTTGCCTGCTACATTATCATCCTTCCTACTTTCATTTTTTTCATGCTTTATTTTGGCTTTCTGTTATTTTGTCCTCTCAAGTAGATCATGTAACTAATGAGATGTCTTATTTTTCTTACTTGCATCCACAGATTCATTATGAATGAACATTAATTCTTTTCCGTACAAGGGTTTTACAGCAGTCACACATCTAACTCATCTTGCAGTTAATCAACAACTCTGTAATGAAGGGTCATCCAGCATTGCTATTATAAAAATATTAGCAAGGTTAAGTATCTTCTCATTTGTGGTAAGATCAACAATTCAGCATTACTATTAATTATGAATACAGTTTGGTTACTTTTCTCGAGTCACTATGCTGCAAAAAGGGTTTTGAAATACCTTCAGATAATGAAGTGTTGCTTAGCAGTACTTAAACACTGTCTTTAATCATCGTGTCAGCAGCAAAGGGTCAGGCAGTCAGTCCTCCAAGTCCCTATTCACACTGTTTGCCCTATCAGCAACTGTCTGTTCTTTCTTCTAAGGTAATAAATAAAGAAAAAGACCACTTACTGCTACCGTAACTCACAGGCATTACTCACACTTTTCTGAAAGCATGCTCTAAGGGCTTTGCTGCTTAAAGATCGCCTGATAAAATTTTTCAGCAAACAAAAATCAATAACCCCCCTGCCAAGTACCAAGCACCACACAGAACAACATACTGCTCTCTTCTTATTCTTACAAGTAGCTTCCATTCGGATCTTAAATCCTAATTAGTTTAACTTTGACTCCAAGATAATCAAATACACCCAAGACTAAAACCCAGCATGAAAAAAAATCAGCCATGAATACAAATAAATACCCACTATTAAAACTGGGCATTCTTTCCTACAATAGAGGACTTTTTGGTTGCTTTAGCCAACAACTTTAAAGGGACAAACCCCACTAACTTCTCCATTAAAATTAAGTGTATAATTGCTGTCATCTTCTGGAGTTTCAATTTTGTTGAAGTTCATAAAAAAAAAGAACAGACTACTCAGAATATCATCTTGAAATTAAATCTTAAATAGATCAATTTCTAAGAAAAAAATCATTTGATGTTTCAAAAAAATGAAACAAGATTATATGAAAATCTTCACACTCCTGGCATTTTCTATCTGATTTTCACATTTTCTTGAACTTAGTAATACCTTGTTATTCAACAATAAATTAAGATATGGGAATGAATTGTGTATTCAATGAGTTCATAGCAGATGTATTTATATACATAAAAATTTAACAGTTTATCCATATAATCTGTAACACGCGCCACCCTATAACATACTTCCTATTGTACAGCCAAAGAGAAGCTCAGTGGGAGATTTCATCTTCAAACTGCATGTTTCCTAGCAACTCTCTTTAAATCAGAGTAGCTTTTTTAAAAAAATTACATCAATCACTTGGAACTGTTGAGAATGCTTAAAAACATCTCTTTCATCCTGTGAATAAACAGTTTGAATCAGACTAGCAGCTGCAAAAAGGAGAAAAAAAAGAAAATTAATTCAATGTTTACTAGAATTTGCTGGTGGGTTTTGGAATAATACATTATTTGTGCCTTTTGGTTTTAAGCTTACACATTTCAGAATAGCTATTGGTGAGGTCCATGGGCATTTTTTTACAGGTTTGAGCAGCCATCCACCATCTCAAAGATTCTCTGTGGTTTAGAGACTGCTTTTCAAGGATACTTACTCATGAGGTAAACTTAGATGTATTCTGAATATTTTAAAAGACAAATGATGGTTACTATTGATTTCCTTCCCTATAACTAAAGCATTGTTTCTGTAGTCTTCAGATTTGAAAACAAAACCCAAAAACCACAACCCCCAAACTTTTCTTGAAAACTTAGTTTATCACCTGTTAATGATCTGTTGATACTTTCCAAGCACGTATTCTCTATCAACCCCAGTACAGCCTCAGAAGAACACAGCATCTACAAAAATCTCTCTTAACACTTAGTCAGCAAGGTGTGTGACAGGTGGATGGGTACCATCAGAACAGCTTTTGGAGGAATCCCTGTGTCAGAACTGCTACTCCTGAGAGACACCAGAAATCACATCTTCCCATACTGATCAAAGAATTTTGATGTCCTGACTGCACTTAGATTAAATCAAGGTGGACTGGGGAGGAACAAAGATGGAAAAATGGATGGGTAAGGGGACAAGAGGGCCCTCGCCTCTCTCAAGCAGCTGGATTTGGCAACCCCCAACAAAAACAACCGGAAAGTTCAGTGAGATGCAGCTGACCCTGAATTTCCACAATGATGTGCAGTATTTGCTCCACAAGTGCATGTTTTATCTCTGCAATAAAATACATCTGAAAATGCCAGTATTTTAACTTTGTAATACAATGGTGTTTATTCAGACAGAAAGTAAAGTATGAGAATTACATTATGAAGAGTATGACTAATCAGTTTAATGACTGAATTCAGAGACCATTTAAAATAACTTCTAAGCAATTAACAGGTCTATAAATAAAGCAAAAAGAGAGAAGCAGTTGATTTTATACATCCAAATCATTCTGCTTTGTGTTTTACTCTTAAATATCAGAAGAAAAAAGTGAAATCAAAAAACAAGCCGGTGTACAAAAGCCAAAGACCTGATGTACTGAAGTGCTTGCAAATATTTAATATAAGATGAACGCTTACTGAAAAACCACAAGAAGCACTCATCAATTTGCAGGACTGAAAACTGCATTGTAGAGATCTTGTTCCAAGTTCCATATTGTTGTGACAAAAAAATACATTTTGATACGCAAAAAAATACAGCTTAGGCAAATCAGCCACACACAGAAAAAGCCATTTTCTCTTCGGTTATCAAAGTTGCATAATTCCATTCCAATAGACTAATTTCAAATAATTACAAATGTTTTAGTTGATAACTATTCTGTTGAACATAACATATGAGAGTATTCTTTCACAGATGCTATTTCGGTATGGCAATAAGCCAAGAAATCAAAATAACCTTCTCATTTAGAAGGTGTTGATTGCAAAGTAGTGCTGTAACATCCTGTAGCAACTCCATGTTCTTCCAAGGAATAAAACAGAGTCCCCACAGACTCCATTAAACAATTGCCTACAGGTCCGGCACAGCTATTCTCTAATTATTGCATTTCTGATATGGACCTGGAAGCGTTCACACCAAGGAACATGTTGTCTCCAACACAGGAGCTTTCCCTGTTGAGGAGCTCCTGACAAAACAGGTATAAAGAAAACCACAGTAAAATATATCTGAAAGAGATAATATTTTCAAAACATGCATCCTACCTGTTTTGATTAAATCTCTAATTTGAAAGTATGAGATGTGGTATGTAGTTGTGTTGGGGTTCATGTGCTTGCTACTCCATTTTTTAGCAACAGAGTTCAAACATTACAATGCCTGTTTTATTTGCTTACTAAAACTTGAACAGACTTTGCCAAAATCTTCTTAAATTTTAATGTTTTCCTCTATTAAGTCCTATATTTTTCATAGTTTGGCCAAAGAGTAATACTTCCTAATTCTTGATGCCCAACTTTTGGGTAAAAAAATAGAATTATTATTATATTTTAATTTTTCAATTAAATTAGGTTTATTTGGGGGTTATATATAATCAAAAGTATTCAACAAACAAGTTTTGCCATTTAAATTGTACTGTTAAGTACTCACACAATAGTAACCGTTCTGATTTTTCATTGCCCGGCCCCACAACTGAAGGGCAATATACACTTATTATGTAAGGAAAGGGAAGGCACGTCACCACCTGCAGACCTTGTTCTACCCAGTAAAAGCCAAGTAATCAGTGTATGTTCTGATACCTTAGGTGGTATGTTACTGCATCTACAATTAGGAACACCCACACATTAATGTCTTCAAAGAAAATCAACCACAGATGCTTTAATCTATTAACTTTTACACATACTTTCTACTGTGCTTGCCTTCATCCTTCTTCCCTGAACTCTTCCTCCAAGTGCTCAACTTAACTGCCTCAGATATTCAATTGAACTAATTTAACTGGAGGGGCACGTAACACATTCAATATACTTGGAAAATAAATTTATAAAATCACCTCCCTGATGTACAGCTGTGATGACAAGAGAATAGACAAAATCTTACTCACAGTAACCAATATCAGAAATTGAAATAGCATCATTATCTTCATTGGCATCACTGTGGCTTTATACTGATGAAGATACAATGAGAACATAGTCCAGCATGCATTATTAGTACATTTTAAAAGGCAATGTGAAAGATGCTGCTATTAATAACTACCAAAAACTGCTGTGTATCACATTCTGTGGTCTGCTAATGCATCTATCAAATGAATTATTATGGCAACACAAATTTGGTCATTTGGTCTTTCTGTTTCTCAAAATGTTACAATAAATTATTTTTTAAACTTACAACATTTGTACTGTAATATTAATTATGTTCTGAAACATTCTGAGAACTTCGGGGGTCTTCTTTTGATTAAAAAAAAAATCTAATTCTCATTACAGAACCAACAATATGAAAAAAAATCTTTTAATGGGGGCAATGACTGCAAAATACTTGATATACATAATTAAACTCACCAGGCATTTTGCAATGCAGTTTTGCAGATCACCTTTTTCTTCTCATTGACACAGAGCTGTGAAGCACAGATAGCTGCTGTGCTGGTGGTATAACTGAAAATTCCTTTTCTAATATTGAAATTTGACAGTAAGTCAGTATTAACTGAGAGACGGCATCTTACATAACTATTTGAGTTGATAGTTTATTTTAATGCTGCAATTTAGCTTTTCTTTTATAGTAATCACAGAAACGCATTGGCAATTTTGAAGAGCTAAAATTTCAGTATTTGTGAGCTGTCACTGGACCTAAAGTCCAAATTTTTGCAAATCATTCTTTGGACTCTTCAGCAGAAACAAGATGACAAAGAGAGACAGGAGCGTACAGTCCTTTGTCAGTATGGCATAAGGGGCTGAAGGATTGAAATAGAAGCACAGTGGAACAAAGGAAATAATATGATGGTTTAGTACCTCAGGTCCAGGAAATCAGGAATAATTTCTGTGTGATCATTTTGATATGTGCATTTCAAAGCTGTTACTTTTCAAATTTTACTCTGGCTTTACACTTTCTTAGAGTAGAAACAGAATTAAGATCAGATACCAGGACATAAAAAATGTTAAAAGCTCAATGTTTGAGAGGTATGTCAGGTTTTCTATGGGAATAAAGTGTTACGTGATTTTTATGAAGAGATGAGCTTCAGAAGACGTGCAGCAACCGTCGCTCCAGGAGGCACCAGCTCCCCTAATACAGCCCATACCAAAGACAGCTTTAAGACCGACCCTAACAATGAAGCTTCCTTCCTGCTTTTTCCTGTATCGTAGCACTGCAGTGCCTATTTGCCTGGTGTGAGCGGACTACCCAATCGTTTACAATAATCAAATAAGCTGAATTCTATGGATATTTATTGTGGATGGAAAAGAGCAAATGACAGTCCAAGCATCAGCAATAAAGTGATAAATAATGTACATTAATGTACCTCTGTTGTATGCGAGAATTGAATAAATGCTAAATTTCTCCTGTTTGACATGGGCAAAGCCCCTCTGCCTGTAACTACTGTAACATGGTCGAGAATGGATTTATTGATATAGACAAAAAGAAAAACTCTCTCCACCTAGTTTTCATATTTGACACTTGAGATTACAGTTGAGGAGGTTATTTACGGCACACTGCTATACTCTTCCAATAAATAACGTGGGGAAAATGCTTTATTCTTGCCTACATGTCTTATCAGAAGAAAAGCAATTAGACTGAAGAGAAAAACAGAGAAAGCACGTTTTTTTTGTTTACCATTAATCTTCCTCTGTCTTGATCTGTGTTTTGCAGGACAGAGTTTAAAGAAACCAGCTACTAATGTCCAAGATTACTATTCACAAAATAATACAGTGCTATGTCTATAACATATAATAGGTCAGATTATTTCATTAATTGCTCATATGTTTTTACCACTACTACATTATGCTTCATAGCACATCTAAAAATTATTTGTTCTAACACACTTCTAGTGTTCTTTACAAAAATGCTTGCATTTAGCAGTTCACATTTATATGGCAAAGACTGTGAACCTACAATGTAAACCAAATGCATTTGAATTAAATATGGAGAGAAATGGTCAGGTAATAGTCTTAAGTGACCCATATCAAAAGGTCTGGGTCTCCATTATGTTCTGAAATGTGTGACACATCCTATGTCCCATAAATTTGATTTAAACCACTTAGCTAAAATAAAATGTAAAAACCATAAAGATCTAGTTATTAATATTAAACTAAGCAAAGCAATATATTTGGAAATCAAAGCTACACAAACAAGCTAGTGTCAAAATAAGACAAAATACCGAATCAGTTAAATCTTCACATTGGCATCACATTATCAAGTAATCAATTCTTTTAAATTTGAAGGATTATCTGCAAATGATTACCTGCTGTTGTGAAACAATTTAATGAATTTGACTAAAATCTGTATGTATTTTGAAGATATTTTGAACAGCTTTGTATCCAAACCCAAATACATATCTTGAAGATGGTTCTAAAGGTTTATTTAGTATTTAAACCACAAGCGTGTTGTTACTGATTCTGCAGATTTCATTTTTCACTTTCTATGTGGTATATAACCCACTGCTCTTCCCAATTCCCAACAGACACAGGATAGATATTAAAAGAATACTAAGGTGGAAGAAGTCTGACAGTTCTTGTTAGGCTTTTACAGCAGGCATTGTAAAAGTCTCTTTCAATTCAAGAAGACACTTTAATGACTGTCTTTTTGAGATGGCATTCTAGGGTCATTTTGATGCAGGAAACTTCCTTTCTCATGTCCTCCCTTTCAGAACTTTATTGACGTTCGTGCTACCAGGCAGGCACACAAGTGCATGCTACAGCCAAAGCTCTGAAGTCTTGGGTATTTCCCATCTAGTAACACCAAAGGAAGAAGACGGAAAAGGAAATTACATTTCACAGGAGTTTTTTGACCTGTTCCGCTTGATACTATTTATTATTTGGGAATAAATGTAAAATCAGTCCTGCTATAATTGCAAATGAAAAAAGTCTGGTTTTAACACCCCCCCCACACACACAATTAACAATAAGAACAAAGCAGCCACAGTGCTCTTCAATGCTTAGAAAACCACGGCATTCAGCGCAGAAAGGAATAAATTACGGAGGTCATAAACCAGAATTGGTGTGCTCTGGACAGCAGCAACTCTGAAAAGCATCTAGGGGATACAGTGGACAAGCCATTTAACCAGGGTTTCCAGGACAATGCTGTGGGTAAAAGAACTGTGTGACCCTGAGGGATTAAATGACTAAGTACTGCTATGTGAATTTGCTCATTAGAAATCAGCAAATTTGCTTAGAACTAGCATGACTGATATTGTAACACTAAATAATTATGATGCTGATGTAAAATATACATCGATACATACATACATATATACATACACACAAAAAAAGGAGTGGAGAAAGTGCCTTACGGCAAGAACCTTCCTTGTTCAACTTGTCTGGCATAAGAAGGAGACGACTGAGAAATATCATCCCTACAGGACATAATTATGGGATGAAAATACTGGAGACAAAAGGGTCCTTTAATCTACTGGAGAAAGGCATAATAAAAACATAAAGCTGAAAATTGATTCTGGAGTGATTTAGAGAGGATATATCCTGAAATTTTAGCAAAGAACACAGTGACATTCCCAGTTCCTGACATCTTCAGTAACGACTAAATACTTCTTGCAGGGCATGAAGTACTGGGCTCAGCACTGAGGCAGCTAGTTGAACTTACTGACCTACCTCTGAGCTCTCACTGTCTTTTGAGAACTCAAGCTGCAGACGGAAGGTAGATGACTACGTTCTGGCACAGCGTTTCCCCACAGTGGGATCCTGTGTTTTCAGATTGGCAAGCCTTGTTACCTGTTCCCAAAGCCAAAACCTCCAGTTCTACTCCATTGTATAGCACCTCCTTTTACTGTTTTCAGGGAAGGCCACTGTTAGACCACAAATTAAATTGCTAGGCTCCAGTGAGGTCCAAAGTAGGTAAGTTTTTAGTAAGCAGCAATTTTTATCACTCGTAACAAGCAAAAAACCACTGACCTACTTCATGTTTAAATATTGCAAACAGTTGCAGAAACTGCAGACAAAACTCTGACCAAGAGGTCAAAAATACAGAAAGAACTGATTGTAAAAAAAAATTCTTGATAATAGCTACATCCATAAAAAAAGGTCTTGAGATTATATTAGGTTATGAATTACCTTGAAAGATGCTCCCTTCGCACTGAAACAAACCATCTGCATGAAAAAGATCTTTATAACTTAACAGCCATTCAGCATTCCATCAGCAGCAAGATTAAAAATAGATTGCAAGGTACAATGGCTAGATGTCACTGCTTCTCTCTTAACAAACAAGCTTCATGGTACATTTCAAGTTTATGCAATAGACCATATGTCAAACAGCTTATTTTGAGAAATTTTCATCTTGATACTTCGAATGTTAAAGATTTTCAAGATTGGGTTTTAGACCTATTATAAAAATCATAATTTTCAAATTTTACTTTGGGTGCTCTCTCCTTTCCTTTTTTCTAAGTATTTTACTCATTCCCACCAATGCATTTAGCACTGACATTTCAAACCTCATTGCTCTAGAGGAAATGCTACTCACTCCCAGATCTTCTATGCTTCCATTCCTCCCCCAACTGCAACTCCTTATGTTGCCCTTTTTTTTTTTTTTTTTTTTAACCCATTTTTGCCTATATCCAAGCACACTCAGATGAACACATGCATACTCATTCCATTTCTTGTACAAATCTGTCTAATGCTGGGATCCAGGAACTTGATGCTACTGGTTGGCAGGTATTAGTTGACACGCTGGAAGTTAAGTACTCTATGATATGCACCCTATACCATAAGGCATGCCTTCTGACACTTTCACTATTCTCATGATTTTTCTGTGAAGCCCCCCATATATTTTAAAATCTGCCTGAAAGGCATCTGCAGCATTTTTCTCAATCTTATGTAGTATTTCCTAGTTTATTGTAATTGAACATCAGAGAAGGCGCACTTACACATAGCACTAAGATACTGATTATCTCTGTGATTCCCCACATCTTTTAAAGCCATTCATCCCATGGAGAAGATAAACTAAGCCCCAGAAATTTCCGACTTGTACAGATATCTACCTGGGGTGGGAGAAGAAATTAAAACCCCCGGAACTGCTAGTCTGAATATCTTTCCATTCTGCTCTGCATTGTAGCTATTCAGCATTAAGGAAGAAACTGTTCATTCCTTAAACCTGTTTTTAAAAGTCGTGTGGCATGATTTTGGTTCTGTGAAATGCAGTTAATGAACTGTGCACAATGATTTTCTGTTAGATCTTGGCCCTCCCTATTATTTAATTGGCAATTAGTTCAACATACCGCACGCATTGTATACACTGCTGATGTTACCAGGTTACCAGGACAGAGAGTACTTTTTCTGAAAGTAGTAAAGCGAAGGAAAAGGGTATATGAAATTCCATCACTAGAAAGGGTGTTTGAAAACCCATCACTACCAGCACTTGGCAAAGACTAAAGAAGGCTAGGAGATCGTGAAAACGCTCTCTCAATAGGAACTATCCTGCCAAAGGTCAGTGTGATGCTGCATAAAAAGAACAGAACAAAAAAAGCTTAAAAAAATGATGACAGCATTCTTCAGATTTCTTGGCTGAAATCAACTTATAAATCTCACAGCTTTTATTTTTATTAGTTCTCCCTCCTTTTAATGAAAACACAACCATTTATATTTGCAACAAGTGGAGGATAAGGAAAGCAATGACCAGTATGTTGGCTGCTGTTGCTTTTTCTGCATCAATAAGACCATTATGGCTTCAGACTATAACCTTAATTCTCAGCCAAGTCAGCCTAAGCGAATCTCGGATTTTGAAAGCGTCTTGAGAAGCTGCCTGATTTACCACTGTGTTACTGCGCTTTCTGGGTAAGGTTATACAACCTAAAACTTGAAGCAATGCAAGCACTTAACTAGGACTATGTCTTAGCTGTACAAATTTCTGCTTGCTTTAAAATATTTTTTCAAGAAGATTTTGTGCAATAAGAAATGTATTTCAGGAATTAAAAAAGAAAGCAGGATTTTAAGCACTATATGGACTCTCCCCGCCCCCCCCCCCCCCCCGTTAGAGAATTAAGGCAACAATCTGTCTTAATGTCTTGAAGCAGATAAGGAGTAAGTGATGTATATAACTATTGTGCATCTCTGCCGTGATGCAGCTGCTGCTTTTGTATTACTAATGGATTCCTCTGTTGGCAGAAAAGGAATCTCCAGCCTTTTTTCAACAGGTGACAGGCAAAAATGAATTTCACATCCTTGAGCTGGCTTGACAGGGAGCCAATTACCATTTCAGCTGACCAGCATCACTTGAAAAGAAAAGCAAGGAAGAAGAAACATGACAGAAGATGACAGAAAAAAACCCAAAACCTGACAAAAAGGAAAAGTGGATTCAATGCTGAATATAAGACAAGCCTGAAACCTCAAAATAAAATTAGGATAGCCTCCTAGTAGTGGTGCTGTTTTCCTTTCTTTTCTTTTTCATTCGATGGGAGTAAATGCAATGACCAGGCCCCTGTGGATTCAGTCTCTGGATCTTTTCTGGTATCTTAACAAAACACACTTTGCCCCTGGCAAGTTATTCCAGTTCATTATTTCACTGATTTGGGTTTTAATGGAGTGCTGCATCTTATTCAGCAGTTAAGTGTTGGCACAAACCTGGGAGGCAGTGTGGGTGGAAGAGAGGAGGGGACAGCAGGAAGGTTTACTGATCCCTCTAATTATAAAACCCTCCACAGTTTGCCCAGAGGAGGGAAGGGTACTGGCCTCAGGGACAAGTGTGCAAAGAAAAAAGGGATAAACATGGTGATTTGGCTTAATAATATGCTGCCTACTATATCAAACTGGATTAGATACAGTTCATTTCCTGCAAAGGTTTCCCAGGCCTTGCTTTATGCTGCCTTGTGCCAAATGAGAGAGTTGTTTCCTGCTATCCCATAACCGTGGGTTTAGTCAGATACAGCTTTAGTACAAAGCTGAATATTGCATGGTCCTGATGGTGAGCCTCAGCACATGGCATCTTCTACTCTGGAGCTTGCTCTTAAACGGCCCCCCAGTACCTCAGCTGGGTAAACAAAGATCTCTCCCAGAGACACAATTGTACCACATGTAATAGCTTAGAGCAAACTGCATTACAGATTATATAACGAGTGGCACTCCTAACACAATACCTACGTGTTTCTTTCCATCAGAGTTTGCAGAAAACATGCCAGTACATATGGTGTTGCCGGTTTTGTAATTCACAGCATAAGGCGTTTGATTTGGTTTGATCTAGATGTAAAAATGCAGTGGGGAGAAACATAACTGAAAATCACTGGTTTTCTGTCAGCTGCTTATCTTCTCATTGGAAAGGGTATAAAATCTGAGTCCCTTAGGAAGGGGAATGAGCGGTGCCGCTGGAGGCTAGACTGTGCAAGGGTCAGATGATAGGCAGCTCAGGCAACATATTCATCAGCTCCTCTGGATCCTGTTCTTCAACCTGCACCCCAGTGAGCTCCCCGCCTTTGCAGCTGACAGTAAATAATAGCAGATTTGGGGATTCATAACACAAACACCTTCTATCAGGAAAGAGTGGCTTCTATTACACAGAAGATGATCCTTCAGGCAACTTGAAATATTTGCAGCTCCTGACACATCTGGTATACTACTTCCCACTACACAGACAGCTACCATTTTTTCCCCAGAATATTCCATAGAAATAAAAAATCCCACTCTCTACCAGATCTCAAAATACTTTTTGAAAGCTTCCCCTAAAACTTAATTTCCATAAAAAGAGAAGGTTACATCAGTATTCTTATTCTTTAGCTCAGGAGACACAGGGCTGGCAGTCACAGTCACAAAATGTGGGGAAATAATAATATCCAAAGGTGTGTTTCTGTCTGCCCTCCAGAACTGTTATACAGAGAATTGTCAGAGGTAAACAACAAGAACTGGTACTGAGCAAGCTCACAAGAAAATACAAGTAACAAAAGCAAGCAGACCCCAATTCCAAGAGCTCACGGGACCTCCCGCCAGAAGAACAAGCCAAAAAAGAAGAAAAGGGGAGAGACAGAAAAGATTAGATTGTTAACAGAATTCTGCCTGCCAGATACCATGAAGATGCTTCTCTTATGTATGCTTTCCATGAGGTCTTGGTACTTTGTCCTCCGCTCACCATACCAGGTACGGTTGACGTAAAGCCCCAATCTCCCGTGCCCTGTGCACGACGGACACACTGAGGTTCTTGGTCAAGTTTCTTTCCCTTTTTGCCCAGATGTTTCACATCTGCTCTCAGCCCACAGCAAATGCTAAGCTATTACACCAGCCTCTAGCTAGAACATCCATCAAAAAATGGATTGATCTTTGCAAAAATTCTACCTCCTTTTCAGGCTCCTAAGGAAAGGAGACGTAAGTGATCACACTGCTTGCATTTGCATCTCTGCCTGTCAGTCTGATAGTTTCTCCCTCAACTGATTAACTTTGTCTTCATTGGCCTATTTTAACCAAATTTGACAGAAGTCTGCAGGCTGTAAATAAGTTAATTTATTAAAAGTGTCATGAAAATGTCTGCCTGGGTGCAGGAGACAGGCCTGGTAAGCACCACCCCTGAGGGAAAGGCGAGAACGGCGTACAGAAGAGTCATCACTCTGGGACGTCTCAGCCATGGGAGAAGCTTGTTGGGGGCTGGCAGTTCACCAGGGATCAGATAATGCAAACACAGCATGCAAAGTCACAGCAAACCATGCTTCAGCAATTCTGCTGCTCACAGAACTACTTGGTTTTGCACCTCCATTTTACGTCACAGGTTATGACTCTGATGACAAAATATTGTCCATGCTACTATACTGGACGGACCCTGTCCCTCTCCAGGTTCACACCTGTGGAAAACCATGCAAACAGTGCTTTGGGAAAAAATTCATCATTGAGAACTACCAGGCATAAGAGGTCTCTCCAAAGTTAAGATTACAGATGTTTTATGCTTAGTCATATGAGATGGTTAGGAGAAGAACTCTAATTTCAGGGAATTTATGCAGAGGCATAAAAAAATGTTTTGTATTTATCTCATAAAAAACCTCATTTCATTTTATCATCATTAATGATATATGTACAATTTATGCTCTGCATTAATAGATTAGATTGTATTTAAATCCTAATTAATGATGTAGATATGAAACAACATTGGCCATATGGGTTTTCAGCAGAAAACTCTCAATCTCTCCAAAGAATTTAGTTTCCTCTAAACAAAATTACATTTCTTCCACCATTTTAGATATGCAGTGAGAACCTGTATCACAGAAGAATATTAAGGATTTTAAACATGTTACTTTCACGGCATTTTATACAAATTTTGAAGAAGAAACAAATAATTATATTGCATGAAAGCCTATGAGGAACTAAGTCTAGTATAAATAAATAATGAAGTATCTAACCAAAAAAAAAAAAAATATAAAACCCAAAGACAGTCTTAAACACATTAATTATGTTCTTATCATATGCAGGTTACCTGGAAAGAAATCAACCATCTATTATTTTTATCAATGGGTTCTATACAGAATATTTGGTACTCTAAAATTCACCTGATTTCAGCTATAATATTAAGATGCAAGATTTTGCTTTATCAATGTCTCTCAAGTTCAAAAGATTGTAGTAATAGTAATATAAAAGAAAACTATAACTACAACTACTCTTAAACGTCTAAACTGATTTGACTGATAAAGTTTACATTTATAAAATATCTACTGGGGGATTGAGGACTCAAGTGACCTTACGAAATGCAGGCATCGCTAGATGACTACGGTGCCAAGTTTCCCATTAAGAAGCTTAGGGCGAATTGCTCAGACACACACACGATTCCTGGCACACTAAAAATCAATGCTTGCAACAGATATCGGGAATGCCCCTACAAAAGTAACTTTTGCTGTTCTTAACCTGAATCTCTGTATTTTGCACACATATTCGAACACGGTTCATAGGCTTCATAAACCAGTCATGAAAAAAGTCTGTGAGAAGCTTTCCCTGGGGCCTCTACTCATGCATGTGCTGCTCCTTGGCTTGGAAGCTATGCTGAGCTCAGGTTCTTGCCTGAGCAATGCTGCAGGCATCTGTGCCTGACCCTGACCTTGCCTTGCTGACTTGACCTTGGATTTGCCTCATCGCTGAGAAGCTGTCTGGCAATCTGGACTCTTGTCTGACTCCTGGTTTCCATCACTGGACCTCCTCTGCTCTTCTTCAGTTATAGACAGAGAGGTGTATGTCTATGTACATGTGCAGCTGAGCATGTGTATGATTAAAGCGATAAGAAATAAAAGGATTCCTATGTCTGTGTGTGTGTATCTGTCTGCACGCATGAAAGGTGAGTAGGGAAGGTTGTCATGGCAGGCTGTGTGTGTAACAGGGGCTGTAACAGATTGATGTGTGTGTGTCCAAGCTGGGGAACTGGTCAGCACAAAGCGCGGTGGTGGTGTCGCTGAGGTTACTGTCCCTGCTCTGAGTCCTGGCATGCCTTCCCCTGCCAAGCAGCCTGCTCCTCCGACCCCTGAGAGATTGTATGATCTCCTTCTAAAGGCAAAGAAAGAGCTCAGCTTGTACACAAGGGGAAAAAGAGTCAGAATACTTAGTTTTTATATATCATAAAAATTTGCATCAGATTTGATGAGGTCACAGAGAGCCATTCTGAATTTACTGCATCCAACAGTTTAGTACATTCAAGTTAAGATGGTGTTTTCTGAAGACAACTGGCTAATTTTCACATCAAGGAGACACTTCCATTCTGTGCATGTCTTCAGCAAATAAAATGAAGAGTTTAAAACCTCACTGTGCTCTGTGTAAGCATCCATCCAGAGGATTATTACTGTTCATTGCCAGCCAAACTTCAAGTTTCTTTTGCAGAGCCAGAGAAGAACTCCAGGACGATCACTGAGGCATTAACCATGCTTTTGTAGTCGGGTGGCAAGTTTCCTATGTCATGAAAGCAGCTGGGGACTGCTCAGTTCCAAATGCCCCAATGCCAAGCTTGTTTGTCCCAGTTTCAGTAAGTTACAGCAAAATAAAGCCAACACGCACACAGAAATTCCTAGCTTTCTGCAATGGGTTCATATTTAATAGCCTGTGTTGACCTACCAAACATTTACGAATGAAGACTATTTTCATCACAAAGACAGCTGTTTAAAAGTTAGAGATACCCATTACTTGGTGTCGTCCACTTCTAATATATAAGACATTCTACAATACCTCTACTGTTGAATTGCCTGTAAAAGTATATATATAATAAAAGAGACAAAAGTATATATACAATAAAAAAGACACAAAACATATTTGGTTTGCTTATTTAAAGCCAATCTTGCTTGTAAATTTTACATTATTCTATTTGACAATAAAACTGTTGAAAATATTCTATCTTTACTCATGCTAAGATGCAGAATTATTCTTTTTTGATAAGTTTAAAAAAATTAAGGGAAAAGAAAAGTCTATCCTCTTTTAGGTGATGTTCTGTCAATACTTAATTGTTATTATTCTGTACACACTAAGAGAAAGTGTTCCACTATCTACCAACTAATCTTATGGCCTCCATACTTGCAGGAATTAGAACGATACTTGTAGTTAATAAGCAAACAATTTTAGAATGCTTATAAATATTTGTAGGACTTAGTTCAAGAAAAAATATGCATCCACAGTGACATTTGTTCAGGTACAGTTGATTCATTTAGTGGTCCTGCCTTTCCTTGCTTCCAAAGCTGAAGTTTTCTATGTGGTTTAGGCTGATTGGAAATCTTCATACAGCTCTACGCCATGTTTTGTTCCAAAATGTTATGACACTTTAAAAATCCTGCTACAGTCCCTGTCTCTTCAGGAATAACTAAAAAAATAGCAGCCATGGTTTTATATCTCAAGGTTCTTTGTATTATCATCCTATGTATCACCATCAACATTATGTCCCTTCTTTGACACCAAATCAGACCGGTTAAACCTGAAGACCTGGCCAACTGCTTTACTAGGAAAGTTACCACATTAACATGAACCTTTATTTAGTGGTAAGGTAATAAAAAGCAGCAGCCTATTCCTGTATAGATAACTGATAGAAGGCCTTTTAGTTCCCCCTTGAGCCTCTTAATTTTTCCTTGTCATTCAGTCTATAGTGAAATATTCCACACACATACTTCTTTTTAAATGTCTCAGAAAAGCAAGTGCTTATTTTGCAAAAGCACAATAAAAAGGTTTGTCTCTACAATTTTAAAAAAATAATAAATTAACTGTCCATTTCATGAAGGTCACATAATTCCCTAAAGATAAACTGCCTTAGGACATACATACCTTTCTTCAATGCAAGGAGAGATTCACACAAACCCACAAACTGTCTCCCAAAAGCAAGCCGTAATTTTTGCAGAATTAAAATTCTGTTCAGGATTATCATCTGCGTTACAAATGCCAAACCAAACCCAAAACAAATAAGACAAAAAAGACACCATTGATGGAAGCTAGATCTTACAGTCTGATTTGTTCTGGTCTCTGGCAGTAAGAAAGAAGAAATATCTCCCTAGCCCACCACCAGAACAAGCTCCAGGACGAAGTAACCAGACTTAACCTGTTGTAGCTGCCAAGTCCTGGCTGGCCTGTGCCTGCCTCAAAGAGTTTACTTCCAGGAGACTGGTTCTCACTGTTCTGCCAGGAACTGATTGTGGCAGTCATGAGCCAATGTAGGATGTCATCGTGTAAGGGCATTTTCTATAGGAAGAAAACCCAGGCTGGCCATCTAAGAGGGGACAAAAAATGCCTTATACACCTGTTATGGTATAACCTACCTCTTCCCAAGGGGCAGACAGTTGTGACTTCTTTGCACCCCCCTTCTTTGCTGTGATAGTACATCAGACATGATGGTGGTAAGTCTTTCTGCAGGACCTTAAGAGTAAGATAATCAGGTATTCCAGCAGATTTCACAATTCTCCCTTCTGCTGAGTTGTTCAATGATGGCAAAAGTCTGCCCATGTCCACCTACTGGGGTACTGGTGGACCTGCAGGCCACATTAGCCATGCTAATTAAAAGCAGACTTTTTTAAAGAGCTTTTAAACACACCGTAAACATGAGGAGGAAACATGAAATGTGCTAGACAGCACTAGAAACCACATACTCAGCTGGTTAAAAATAGTGGAGGGAACACTGATGGCAATTCTGCCCTAATCCCCTTTTAATGTCTCTTGAAGAAGAGAAGACCACCAGCAAAGCGGGCCATCTACTGTTGTCAACAACACCAGGTAACTGCAATGGTGTTTCTAGGATGGGACTCTCTTCCATTTACATGGTATAGAGCAGGGCTCCTCAAACTTTTTAACCAGGGGGCCGGCGCATGGATGCAGTGGCAGGCAGTCACCTGCGGCTGCTTGGTTTCCCCCCCAACCCCCGGCGGGGGTGTCTGTAAATACCGGGGGCCGGATTGAGGACCCTGGGGGCCGTATCCAGCCCGCGGGCCATAGTTTGAGGACCCCTGCTATAGAGTAATCAGCTACTGTAAATGGTACCAAGTTTCACTACGTAACTAACTGAAAGCACCTCCAATCCTTCCGTAACACAGCTTTATTCTCTTCAATTATTTATAGCTATTCTCATTTGGACTTCTATTTTATTATCAATAGCAGAGTTAAACAAAACTGGCAACTTACAGGGTGCCTTATGCATAATTATTTAGACTGAACTTGGACACTGAGTCATAGCTAAATTGATCTGAACAGATCTTTGTTCATTTAAGCTGGAGGATGAAGAGTTCCAGGAGTGGCACATGGAGTCAATTTCTTTGATTACTTTGATTTTCAGTAACTGTATTAGTGTCATTGCTCAGCAGTATCAAATAACTCATTCATGTGTTCTTGAAAATAATTTTGGTGCAAACAGTAATTTCAGTCGAGTGTAACTGTTAGGCAATTACCTCTTCTATGGTGAAGCATTTGCAAATGTTTGGGAGACATGAGACTGAAGATCAGAAAAAGGTATTTCAATAATTAACTATTATAAAAAAGAAATTTCCTGAAAGGTCTGTGTGGAAAAAAACATAACGTACACTATATGTACCGTAGTATACCAAACATAACTCAAGTACCATAGGCTGTCTATTAAACCCTTATTACTTCTTGTTGAAGAAGCTTAAAGGTGAAGAGGGGCAAACTGCAAATCACACTGCTTCTCCCTAAAGCTCTGGGAGGATTTGCATTCCTTACTCATGAAGGCAGCCTGTATTTTTATAATGCAATAGAGCATGCAATTTTTCCCACCATTGATTAAGCCACCAGGGAGGTGCTAAACTCCTGCTACTCCTAGCAAACTTTCAGGGATGCTCATAACCTGATGTTTCATTCCAATGGCTGTCAATAGTAGTTACAGATGTTCAGCACATTTTAAAATTAAGTCCTTTGTCATTGTAAATGCTTTGATTGCTTTAGTTTTAAGATCTGTCTGGCCATAACGTAAGCTGTTGATGAATGAGTGAAAATACATAGTAAATAATACTTCTAAGGAATACATTTCACTGACTTAAGAGCTGAAAGTAAATACAATTTTAAAGAGACCATCTCTGCTAGTGAGTTTGGTGTTTTGCTTTTCTTTCGAACTGTAAGCAAGTTTTGTTTTCAAATTTTACAACTTTTTGAGAAAAAATCTACTGATTTCCAGAAGGAATGAATAAATTCTTAATCTCCATCATGTGTCCAGAAACCCAGCACCTTGCTTCCCCTACTCTCACATTTGTAGACAATGACTCTTATTTTGGCAACAGTCAGACAAAACATATTAATAAAGTTAAGCTAGCTTGCCTTTGTGCTGCGAAGGAGCTGTCTGCATACAAAGTTTTAAGGTTTAGTGATTTTGTTGAAATGGAGAAAAGAACATGGGTCTGAAAAGGGAGATGACCTACAGAATTAGAAATTCTTAGAGTGAACATGTAGAATTTTTGCCCTTGGTGTGGAGAATGGCTGTCTTCTTTCAGTTAGATATTAGAGTACTAATGCTGGTGATGCATTAACCTGTTAGGATTTCAAATATGTTTTAAGTAAAGGAAAATTGCTTTGGTTGGTTTTTGTTTTTCAATTTCATATATTTCACTTTACATGTTTCATAAGTGTGGTGGGTTGACCTTGGCTGGACACCAGGTGATCACCAAGACACTCCATCACTCCCCTCCTCAGCAGAACAGGGTGGGAAAAAATAAGAAGGAAAACAGAACTTGTGGGTCAAGATAAAGGCAGTTTAATGAAAAAATAACAAAAGTCACAAGTGTGGAAGGGAAGTAAAACAGAATATGTTATTTTCTACTTCCCATCAGCAGGCAATGTTTGGCCACTTCCCAGGAAGCAGGGCTTCAGTACACATAGCAGTTGCTCTGGAAGATGAACACCATCAATAATGATGGCACCCCTTCCTCCTCCTTTCTCTTAGCTTTTATATCTGAGCAGACATCACACCATTTGGAATATCCCTCTGGTCACTTTGGGTCAGCTGTCCTGGCTATGTTGTCTCGCAAGATCTTGCCCACCTCAGCCTACTTGGGAGGGGTAGGGAGATGTTGCAGAGACAGCCCTGATGCTGTGCAATCACTGCTCAGCAGTAGCCAAAACCCTGGTGTGTTGTCACTGCCTTTCTAGCTGCCAGTACAAGCACTGCACTGTGAGGGCTGCTGGGGGCCTCAGCTAAACTCAATACAACGTGCAATGAAACTTTATAATATTTATAATATTTAATGTAACTGAGATAGAAAACCAAACTAAGTTACATTAAAACAAAGGAATATTGGTTCTCAAGTTTGCAGTGCAGTCATACATATAATATAAATAGCTAATAAATGTAAATTAGCATATTTGAAGACAAAGATATTTAAAAAATTGCTGTTTGGGGCTTTTTCCCCAGGTGATGTTATGATTAGTGCTGGGATCTTCTTATCTGCCATGTTTGAATTGGGAATATGAGTGGACTTGAATGTTGTTACAAATGACTTCTATTTCATCGATAGTCATTTAGCTTATATTTTGCTTTGATCTTTTTTCTTTGCCAACAGATTTCTCCATTAAAGTGTTACTGTTAAGGCAATTGAATCTTACAGAACTAACAGAGATAACAACAGTTTGATAATTTATATAGAAACCTACCTACATTGTTACAGAGTCCTAGGGGTTTAGACCTAAAGTTCTTTTAGTCAGGAGTGTTTGTTCTCCTACATTAGAAAATACATAGGACACTGGTTATCACTAATTGTGCTATAAACAATCAGCACAGACCCCAAGATTTGCTATAGAAGCTTTACTGTCCTATCGTTTATAGTAGCCATTTACATGCTCTATGGACTCAGGGGAAAAGAAGCACTAAGTTAAAGTATCTATTAAAAAAAAGCAATCGTGGTTTGAAAATGTAAATGAAAACAGTAAATGGTTTTAAATGTGCTTTTTTTTTTTTTTTTTTTTTTTTTTTTTTTTTTTTACAAACTGATCAAGTTAATGTCTGGGAAATCACATTGTAATGAGTGATTTTTCAAATAAAAAAAATCATTATTTTTTATGGTTGCATAATCTAGAAGCAAAGGCCAGTACCTTAAAGGGTATCCTGAAGCCCTGGTATGACAAACTTATGAACAGTCTCATTCAAGACATCATCTATAGTTGAGGACAGAGATCTGCCCATCCAGAAGAGGGTTAGTCCTTGCAAAGAGTAAGACAAAGACTTACTAATAAAACTAGTAACTAATAAAAACCATAGCTCTCAAACTGTTTCGATTTAGTGACAGCATCTGGTTTTCAGTTTCATCTTCTATGACACTTAGCACCTCTCTACACAGTCTCACAGTTATGGTCCCCCTCAGAAAAGAAGTTTGCATTCAACAAAACAATGATGCTGAACTGAGAAATGGGAATGAAGATATTCTCACTTTGCAGAACTGGACTCTTCATTAATATCTCTGAAAGATTGTATCTCAAGGGAAAAGGCAAATACAACTCCATAATTTCTGTTTGAGCTGCTACTTTCAGGGGTTTTTATATGAAAAGCCCTACTAAATAAAAAAACAATATTCTCAGTTCTGCTGAAATTACACAGACCCAACAACATTAAACTATGGAGAGAGGAATCTAGCATTTAACTGAAACAGATTCTGCTCTCATTTACATCTCCAACCTCACAATCTGCTAAAATTATTTTTGAAAATGTTACCATTTAAAAACAAGTCAGTCCTTCTCATTGATATAATACATCTAGAGGGCAGCTGAATGCCAGGCAGGTGTTATTGCCATGAAATTATCATCTAGTAAGTGTGGCAATTAACATCCTAACTGCATTTGTCTTGTGCTAACGCTGAGTACCAAGAGACAAAATTGAGCACAACCCATTACAAACTTGAAGACAATTTTAATATAGGAATAATAGAATGTATTTGTAACCAGTTGGGATTTAATATTTCTATTACATAAAGTAGAAGGATATGTCATTTCACCTTCTGTTATCACTACAAATAAACATAAATTCATCCCTAATAAGCACTGCAGGAAGTCAACTATGCAATCTTAATGATCCTAGGGTCTTTTGCTAAAGTATACATTTCATAATCTCAAGCAGATTCCAGAATACTATGTCAATTAGGATATCACGCAGAGCAACAAAAAAGGCAACAACAGCTGGAGGCGTTCATTGAACCTCATTGTCTATGCAGCAATAAAAGAAATCTTGTTCTACCAAAATGAAAACAATAAAACAAAGATAAGATGAATTGGGTCAGGAAGTAAAACAATCCCAAATTGCCAACTTCAAATGGCTGAGTATTAAAGACCTTTGGGTAATCTCTGAGCTGGCAGACTGGGGGTTGTCTAACTGAATGCCACCGCTGGATGTCACTGGTGGTTCACAGAAAAGCCACTCCACATGCATTTATCAGGCTGCACAGCTTGTACATGTCAGTACTGGGAGTTAGAAATACTCTTATGCTAACACCTTTCCTTAGCTTGCTTTTCATTTTTATCATCTCTCCAATTTACTACAGAGGTTGAAATCGGTCAGTAAACCTCAATAACACTTAAAGAAATGAAGGAAGAAAATACGATTTTATAGCTAACAACCACACTGCTGCAATTATCCTCATCCTAACATCACATTTTGTTTTACTTTAAAGTAGGTATACCAGGCCTCCTGGAATATCATCTTGCGTCTACTCAACAAAGACTTGAAAATCTCCTTAGTGTATACTAGCATCTTCATGTTTTACCACACACTGTGAATTTTACTGGCCAGGTAAAATAGGATACACACTTACCACAAATCTAAATAGCAAGTTTTTGCAATAGATGTGTCCCAGCAGCTAAAGCTGGAAACCATCAAATTCATGCATCTACTGCTACCTTGCTTCAGAGTTCAGTCATGATACAAACTTCTATTCACCTACACAGGAGATAGTGATAATGAAAATACTATCTTTGTACTCTTCTGATTATTTATTGTAGTCCAGCAGCAAACCCAGGAAGATGGGAAAACAGCTTAGTCATATAAGCATTGTGCTGAAGCATCGTTCTCTGCTGACTCGGGCTCTGTGAAGAAACCAAACCTAGAAACTAGCACAGCACTGGATACTAGAGACCTGCATGCTGCCTGGACCCACAGCTCATGGGGTAGTTCCCTGGGAAATGTTCTGTCCTCCCAGAATGTCTTTTTACACATTAATAAGCATTACAAGAAGTGAAACAAAGTGTAGCCATAACAGGTTGGTTTTGACAATGGAACAAGGGATCCCTTGGATATTTTGTTGTTCAACAGATCCACAAAGGAAAGGGAAAGGGGCAGAATACTGAGATTATTGAAGACTGCTAAAGATACAACACTTTTCAAGGCAGTAAGATCTAAGCTATCTGTGCAGAATTACAGGAGATCATGATACCAAATACCTGAAGGTACAATGGTAAAACAGGAGATGAAATTCCATTCTGATAACAGAAGTAATGAATACTGGGGAAAAATAACAGTACATACAGAAAACCAGAGTCTAAATCAGTCATTACTGTTCAAAAAACCCCCCACATTTTAGCATGAATACAGTCTCTAAAAATACCAATCCAGTTCTCAGAAGTGGTCAAAAAGGGAGCTAAACTTGAGAATACTACGGGCATGTTGTATCTGTGATGACTTCTAGATAAAGGCAATGGCAGTTCTGTAACCAGTGGTATCTCATACATCTCATACGGGTGGAAAAAGCTAAAAAGCACACAGACTTTCTGACTTCTTTGGCTCTTCACTGTAGCAGCAGCCTTCAAAGCTTACTACAAACAGAACAATTGGGTTCAACTTCACTATGTCATGCAGTTGCACCACGTTGAGCAGACAGGGCGTTAAGTACGCGAACTTTAACGGGCAGCTTTAAATGAGCTTTCTAAATGCCATGTGCGAACTTACTTTGATGGGGAAAGAAGCCTCACACTGTCATATATCCACAGATGCCACATACAGTCTTTCCAGGGAAGCTATACAGAGAAATGATTTAGAATGACAACCCACGTGGAAAAATGATCCTACCTCATGTATATTTGTCCAGAACATCTGCTCCTACTGCTCAAGCACTCTCTCAGTTTTGTTAAGCTCCTCATTAGGAGCAGACTCTACTCACAGAAACACGTGCTACCCACTGGAACCAGCTCATGCCAGGGCAGCAAACGCAAGGCTGGGTAACCATCCCCACAACTGGCAAACAAAAGTGCTGCTCCTACAAGAACCATCCAAACTCCTGTATGTGCACAGCCAGTGATACGTTTGATGCAATGTACTAAATGCCCTACGTGGCTAACACTAAACAACCATTTTGCACCAGAACAAATTCTACCCTTTATAAAGGCTAGAAACACCCTGTCATCAGTGGGAAAACACATCTTACAAAACAGCTTCTTCCATGACGTCTCAGTGTTGATGACCTGAGGTGATCTACCCAATGCCTTTCAAAGATAAGCCTCCGAACAAAAGCTGATATAATAAATACCTTGCACTCAATAGTGTTATTAGTTTTTTTGGCTATATTAAATTCCCAGCTAGCTTCTAGCAAATGCTGCCACTTTCTTGAGGCAATAAATTGCTTCTCTTTCTTGTAACAACTAGTGATCTCATCCCTTTTCTGTAAGTACTCCCACCTTGCACCACAGGCTACAAACTTTTGTTCTCACAGCTAGTCTGATTTAAACACTGAAGATAAACTCGAAACAATTTCTCTCAGCTTGCATTTAGCCTCTAAGACTAATGTTTCTAATTTAGGAGAACTGAAAAAATCATTATACTGCTCTGTAAGTCTGTGCTGTGCCCACCTTTTTTATCCAGCTGCCACTGGGGACACTCAAAAGGAAAAAAGCTGGATTTGAGAAATTACGGAGATGAGAAGAAAGAGAACTAGGGGTATGGAACATCTTCCACACAAGAACTGCATAAACCTATACTCCTTGTTTCATAAAAGCGGTGACCAATAATGTTGGAAGGTCTATAACCTTGTGAATGAGGTAGAGAAAATGAAGAGTGATTATTCATTGTATCTTGCACTATAACCAGTAATATCATCAGGCATTGGATTTTAAACTAACACATAATTAGGTAATTTGTTGTCACTGAATGCTGAGGAAGCCAAAAGCATAAATAAACATTTAGATTTTTGGTGGTTATGGAAAATGATGGTTCAACGTGACCTCTGGCTCACAATGCCTTGAAACTGCTGCTACAGCAAGATGCACGAGGAGGATCCATGAAGGGTATGCACTCTGTTTCTGGCTCTCTCGCCCTAACTTCCCTTCTCAAACCAGTGGAACTAAACCAGGATCTGCGTTCTGGCTGGTCTGCAATCTGAAAAAGAGATTTTAAAGAGGACATATACTACTGTCTTGCTGTTCCCAGAAACTGGAAAGAATGTGCCATGTAATAAATGCTGGCATGTAGCTCATGCTCTTCTGGGTGTCCATCCTTCAGACGGGACAACAGGCTACAATCTAAAGCGAACTCAGCGTGCACACATAGAGAGGTATTACTGAGACTACAGCAACATTAGCTTCTGCTTCCTAATTTAGAAAGTGGTCACTTCAATTTCTGTAGCTCCACATCTTTTGGATTTCTCCATTTTCTACTCCCCCCAAGAAAGGAACAGCTATCTTTCAGTGTAGCCACAGCAAGGTCACTTGCTGCAGATTGGGAAGGGAAAAGTGGCTGCAACTACTGGATGTAAGCACAAGCACTCATTCTCCTCACTTGAGAAGCTGATTTGTTGCTATCAATTAAACATGTATTTAGCTTTTCCCTGGCAAACATGAACGCCTGCATACAGTAATTACAGCTGCTCCGCTGTCCCCAGAAGGGGAAGAAAAATAGATGATAACAATCTGGTTTATCGCTTTTCACTTAAGTTTTAAGCTTTTAATCACAATAATGATATAATTAATAAATTAAAATGTTTTTTTATTTTTTAAAAATAGTTTTCTCTAGTATTTTGTAAACTTAGGCCACAAAACACTGTAGTTTTGTAAAAAGTCAAAATCTACTGCATTGCTTGGGGGCTCAGCACAAACAAGTTGAGACTCATGATTAAGAATACTAATTGATTTTATACACCATAGTTCATTTATGTGTATTATGTCTGATAAATGTACCATAACAAATTAATACAAATTAATACAAAATATATTCTTTTATACCATAATATGTTTAGTAGTGAAGGCACAGCTGAGACTTAGTAGGAGATACTTTGTAACATTTCTTTGTGCACAGTCTGAAAACTGCAACATTTTTGTACTCCTTATGCATTCTATATTCTTTTGCAGTCGTTGATGCTACATGTTTAGTAACAGTAAATGAATTATGAGGAATTAAACACAGTATGTAATAGTAAACTTTTCTGTTAAAAATACTAAAGAAATTAAGGTATTTATGTACATTATGAGAAAAAGCAGTAATTATGCTTTCAAAAATGAAAGCTTCCATGGAATGGTAACTCAGAATTGCGTATGTATTCTTGTAATTTGGTGTGATATACCAGTGAAGATCAGTTGCATTTTTTAGGAGGAAACCATGCCTCCCTGCTCAGCTGGAGTTCTCTGAGGGAGCCAGAAAAGAAGACAACTCATTGCTCATTAACAGTGAAAAATTTTTCCTAAGCGTTACTAGGAAAGAAACATATAGCATAGCAGAAAATGTCACGATGCTATTCTACAGATGTCCCCAGTTTAGGTAGGGGGCTTAGGCACTGCAAACAGTTCTGGTCTTTTCATTCTCCTCCCCTCCAAAGCAATGTAGGTGGAAGGGTACCGGCGACAAATGCTGTATCAACACCAGAAGCAGTAAGGGGGAACTGGCACAGAGGACCCAACACCTACATGATGGGCACTTCAGATGTTTCACTTCTGCCTAGCTCTCATGTGGTGCCAGGACTGAACCCTCCTTGCTGGCAATGTCCCTTCAGCCCAGGGACTCAGCTATCTGCGGGGCAAGACCCACCTTAGCACACTGTGCAACCTCTGCTCAGGTTTACTCATGAAAAGCGTTAGGAAAGTGTGAAACAGTATGTGACCTAAAATTATGCAAGATAAGAGAAGGAAACGCAGTGTAATTGTTGAGAAGGTAAAGGACAGTCACTCAGCAGTTCAACAGGAAAACTAATGGTTTAAAACCTTTAGATTTTAAAGGTTTAAAACTCCCAAGGTTTAAAACCCCAAATGAAAAAAAGCAGCCCAGGAACCAGGAGATGGCAACTCAGCAACATCAAAGATGATGCAAGGCGCATCAGAGGTTCATCGCTTCCCCATGTGGTTGATGCCCACTGTGGAACAGCAGGACACACAGAATACCTTTTTGAAAGTAGTAGCTGGTGGTGGTTTAGTCCTATCTATTACATATAATAAGCATACAAATTAGGCTTTGTATTCCTAAGCTGCATATATCCTGCTTACAGAGTCCCTTGAGGAACAGGTTGCTCATGCAATGTGTCCCAGAGAGAGGCTTCATTTAAAATAAAGATGCATGTGGAGCACAAGTTCCACTTTAGTTTCATCAGAATAAATTCAGTTTGTGTGCTCCCTGCAGCTTTACAGTGAAAGAGGAGAATTTGGCAACTGGCACCAAAAGCTCACTCTATGGTGGCAATGTGTGTACTGTGGATTTCACCACTAATTATGTAAGGATGTAAATATATATATTTTTAAGGCATTCAAAAGCAATTACACAACCATGCAATACAGAAATCTCTAAAATACAATTAAGCTCAAAGATGGCTGCTGTGATTTGGGAATTCCCAAGTGACAAATTTCTGGGGACAGACAGAATATTGTAGGAGTATATGATGCAAGCTTTTCCTTCTTTTTATACTCTTTCTTCACTAGATGTTATTTGATACTCCTGGAGAGAAAAAAGACTAGGCCAGATGTACCAGTTTTAAAATTTTACATAATTTCTGTTTGTGTGCAGAGTTTGCTTATGTTAATTCTCACTATTCACAAACCAGCAAATCTTGCATGCATGCCCCTCTGCACACAAAAGAAATACACAGTAGTTTTTTGTTACCATCACCTTTTACCTTCCTATTACAAAATATGAGCCCTTTTAGAGGTGGCTTCTTTGATTTTACTTTGCTTGTTGTGTCACACTGATGCCTTAGCCAGATGGATGACTTTGCTGAAGTACTGCATAAAGTTAGGTACTATTACAGTCATGCTATAAAAACTGTTTATACACAGTAGAACACTCAAATGTCAGTGTCAGGCAAAGTCAGGGTAACCAGGCCTCTCGGTTTAGCCATAATCACACTGGAATACCTGGAATACATTTCTTCTTCCTGCCAACTCAAAGACTGTCTTCCAGAGACAATTTCCTTCCAACACAGAATATTTTTATACTCTCCCCTGCTCACTCTGTGCTAAAATGACCAAAACAACTGAAATTGCTCCACATTTGTGTATTCATCACAGGCTTAAACTTCTACCATCATTACCAAACACCGCCTGTGCAGCATACTGTCAGCCCTCAAGAGCCCAGTCCTGTTAAAATATCTGTGATTACGCGGGCTCTCAAGCAAACAGATGGTCAAGCTGGGAACAACAGGGCCACAGCTCCACCAGGAACTCTCAGCACTTCTGCATTAACATAGGAATAAGGATGGTTGCATATGGTGTCTCAAGTAGTGCTGTGTACTGTAAAGCTACTGCAATTACTTTTTTGCTGCATGAGGTTTAGGTGAAGGTGCACATAAGCCCATAATGAAGGACAGGCCTTCGGTACACATTTTACAATGAAATTAGCCCTCTGTGGACAACATCTTTCTAAGACATGTGTTTTGTCTTTTGCAGGAGGGAAGAAAAAGAGCACTGTTCACTCAGGTAATTTCAAAGCCAGTAAATCAATCAAATGAAATCTTTTTTACCAGGACACTGAAAATCATTTCCTCTGTTAAGAGCCCAAAAGTTCTGAATTTCAAATGTGTCAGTCTACCTGTACCCAGATGTCTTACCACTCAGAATTTTCTAAGGAGAAAAAAATATGTTTTTTCAGTGTCCTGATTATCAAATAATGACTTATTTCAGCTTTGAACGAAGACCAGAGGCATAAACATTTGTGTTAAGAAGGAATTGTTTAAGAAGATAATTAATATAAGGAAACATCAAGGGCTGGTGAAGTGGGAATCCCTGCACTGCCCTAAACAGGAGAGCACATATGTGATCCAGTGTCAGCTATAACTTGTAGCTCATGTTTTTGTAAACCTGGGTTCTCAAAGGTAGGTTTTAAATCCAAATATGGTCTTTTAAATAAAAACAGCTTGCACTGAAATATGTCATGTATCTACATATCCATTTAGTTGATTGGAGATTGCTTGTTAGCATTTTTGAAAGCTTGGTCACATTTCTTTAACTTAGGGAGTTCAGAGGCTAACTTTAGAGGCCTAGGAAAGTGTCTTGCCTCTTTTAGTTGCAAATGGTACAAATATGGTCTCAGGGATACTGCTCCAACCTCTAAAGATCTGAAGACAACACAGCAAATCCACTGACATTTATCTCAGAGACACACATCATTGCAAGGCTTCCATTTTAAATTTAACACTTCCAGACTATCAGTTTTCTAATTAATAGTCTTCTGGTTTACTGTGTGGTTTTGGCAATATTTTTAGATTTGTGCGTAACAGAAAATGAATGTTTAACTTAAAATTTTAAGTTCTGTAACTTTTTTAATTCCCCAAAGTTTTAGTATCACGAACCTGCATAATTGCTCTTAGAGCAATTTATAACCCATCCAGGCTGCAATTTTGGGAATAACATACTGATGCACTACACAACTTGAGATCAGTTGGGGAAACGCCCTCATTTGAACATCTGCTTGCACAGAATCATTTAAGGCATTGCAGTTTTGGGATGTGCCACCACTGGACTTGAGCCTAGGGAACCTCTGCAGTCCACGGCGTGGAAGATCGGCGAGAGCCTGAAGCATGCTGTACAAACCAGGACAGACACAGTCTGTCCACACCGCATCGCCAGCTTACTTGGTTATACTGCTGTGTCATTTCGTGATGTATGGTATAGGCATGCCCTAAATACTTAATGTCTAAGCACCAACTAATATTCATAGAAAACAGATGGGTTGGAGGAGGTTCCAAATGCCTGAAGCTCTTTTCTGGCCTCAGCCTGCTACTGTATGGAGTATCTGGCAGCTGTACTCCAATGTTTTCATTTGTTTTACATTAAACTTCTGCTTGTCCCAGCCCTACCCATTTCTTTTCTCATACTCTGTCTGTGACTCTGCATGTGTGTAGTGTCTGTTGTATCAATGAGTCCTCACCAACCAATCTGCTTGAGTAAGGCAACCTGCATTTGGCCTATCACAATATTCACCAGGCAGTCCAAGGAGACTTTTTTAGGCAGCACTTTCAATGCTCGATTAATCTCTGTTACCTTGTTCTATACTAGGGCTTGCTACAGAAATCCTCTTAAAGGTCTTCAGGGTTTTTTTCCCCCATGATTTAAAAGACAAAAAAGGGTATTTTTGTTTTCTTTTAATATGCCCTCTGAGTTTAGCTGATGTAGTTAAAAACATTTCTATAAACTGCTCCGATTTGTGTAACAAAATAATTCAACCCATAATTATGGTATTCCTACATCTCGAGAGAATTTTATAGCTCTCGGAAACACTTTTAAAAACTCTAATCAATCTGAGAACACTTCATTAAAAAGTAAGATACAAAATGAAGGCAAAGTCCCTAAATATCTCATACATAACATATATGTATACACACACACTTCAGTACCACAAATCTAGAAAATGAATATAAAAATAAGAGTGCTTCACCTATTCTCTGATTCTGATTCATTGCTTATTCATTATTTGAAGCCTGATAAACATACTAGTTTGATTCAATGTCACAGATGAGTATTTCTATTAATGTTTAATTGGGCTTAATTCTTACCACAAAAAAAAAGCCTTTCTGATCACTGCAATTTAGGGTTGCTAGAACTAGCATCAAGAAGGAAATGTTTTAAAGATAAATGCATGCCACAAAAAGTATCTAAGTAAATTTTCAATTTTTTTGTGTTTTTTTAAAAAAAAACTGAAATGCAGAATAAGTTTCACCTATATGCTGTGGTTTACTCTCAATATCCCTTATAAACCCATCAAGTCCTCCCAGTCCAGGTATCTCTTTCTCTGATTCAAGAAAAAATGAAGTTGGATCACCTTCTCCTCATATTGCTAATCTGTTATTCTAAGTAAATGTTAATAACAAGCATCTCAAAGCTGAAAAGGAATTCCGTTTCTTTCTCATTAGCTTTTTACAGGCTTCATCCGCTTGTATCAAATACGATATCTGCCACCACAGCCAGGACAGTGCACTACTGCTGTGCTTGCTATTCCATTCCAGCAGTCCTGATAACCTGAGAAATCTTACGGAAGGGTCCGGCCCATCTCATTGCCAAGAGGCCTGGATGACGAGCAGGTTCTGCATCCCACAGAAAAACAATCAAGAAGTTTCCTGCTGTCAGGTTTCCCGCCCTGCTTGTATTTTATGCCTGCCCAGCTAAGGAAGCCACTAGACCTGAGTTAACTCTATATAAACCTGGAACTGTTTTTTTTTTTCTGAAAAAGTCTGAGCAGCAAAATCTGGATTTTTAGAAGAAACTAGCTAGCCTTACTAAACAAACAGTTCAATCAAAGGATGACTTCCTTGAGTTTAACGACTGAATGGCCGTGGCATCTGAATAAGCCAGGCACCAGGAAAGGACACCGTTCTATTCACAGTGGACAGCAATCTTCAGAAGGTTAAGGATAGCAAACTGAAATGGGAAAAAAAGCCAGTACTGTGCCGTTTTGGTACTAACAAGATGGCCTAACTTGCTCAGTTCTGAAGGAATGAAACAAGAGTGACTTTAAGCCTGTCCTAGACTTTGAGCCGCCAGAGGAATCTGTAGTCCACAGGATTTTAATCCTTCTCTAGCTCAGAGCCCGGAAGGCCCTTTCTGGTGCCATCTGTTCTGGAGTCTGCAACTGTGACAAAGCAAAACACCACAAAGGGGGCCCCACCAGATGGACCTTTTGCCCATTCATCACTAAAGCGTGCTTGATGCACTTTTCAGAGCTGTGATACTCCAGGTAGGGTCACACAAGCCTCTTCACTGATACATGCCTAATGTCACCAGAGTCCAGTGAACCTCAACACAAAAAACCTTAACAAAAAGTATCCCATGATGTGGTTCACTGACTTTTACTCAGATAAAACTTGATAAAATACTCTGTTGATGTCGCTGTCTTGAGGACATTTTGTTGATCTGCGATTACTATGGCGTATTACACTACATTCTCTCCCATCAACCTTGTATTAGGAGAGCGACAAGAGAAAGCCTGACTTTTCCCTGCTTGTGCTTTAGAATAAATGATTCCACGAGACCTGAGAGCAGAAGGGAAGACCTGGTTTGATGACTGGGCATGCTGCCTGTTCATGTCTCTGATTGAATGTATAGTGGTAGTAAAAATATCAAGCAGCAGCACAATTTCCACTCCCAGACATATGGTAAAAGGCAATTAAATGTACCCAAGCACCTGATGAGAACAGAGATGGTTGCTAGAAACCAGACTTCACAGACA
The DNA here is from genome assembly GCF_017639655.2 of Falco naumanni. Taxonomy (NCBI): domain Eukaryota; kingdom Metazoa; phylum Chordata; class Aves; order Falconiformes; family Falconidae; genus Falco; species Falco naumanni. The sequence continues at coordinate 49,845,343 of NC_054058.1, read as the reverse complement.
ACTCTTCAGAAAATTGGTTCAGGGGTTGGGGTTGGTTTTAGACAAATAAATAGTCTTTGCCTAGATAAAATTTATAGTCATCAAGGGAAGAGGATTCTGGAACAACCTTCCAAAGAAGGAGTGGGAGCCAACAACTGTTCTTAAAAATTGAGACCTTTTTGAAAGAAGTTAAAGAACATACATAATGCTTTCTGACAGCAGGAGGCCTTTTCTTATTCTACAAGCCTCTATTTCTAAATAAGTCTATTACTAATAAAGCACTAAACAAGCAACAATTTGAATACAGCACCTTTTTATGTTTCTGGGCTTTGATTACCTTAAGCCCTTACACCGGTACCTGCTGTTTCCCAGATCACTGCATCAAACACCAACCCTACCTACTATTCAAGTAATTATGTGAAGGTGTTCAACTTCAGATTAAGATCAGTTTGTCATGCATCAAAGGTTTGAGAGGCCTAAGGAAATTATTCATGTCATAATGAAATGTAATGCCATCATTCTTCAAATAATCATAATGAAAGATTAACCATGAGAATCTGACTGTGCCTCCCCACAGTAAAACTGGCAGATGGGGAACAGAGGATACAGACAAGTCTGCACGATTCAACTCTGGGTCTTTTCATAGAGAATCACAGTGTTGGGGGATAAGCCCAGGAAGCAACCAAATGTGTACAAAAATGCTCTTTTACATTTCAGAGCTATGCATCAACATGGATTTCTGCTTGAAGTCTTTCCTGTGGCTGGTCTCCTGCTTCCCCACCCTGGCTGCATAAGCCCACATGGAGCCACGGGACACACTTTTGGCATATGTTAATAACTTACAGGCATAAAGAAATACTACCTCAGAAAAAAATCCCACAAGATTTAGCATAATCAAGATTACCTTTGATAAATAGAGTGGTAAACACATCCCTACTTCCAACTGAATATTTTGTGTTGCTTTCTCAATATACTATTGCAATATAAATTACATGGACATAGGCAATCTGTTGGAACATTGTCTAAGGAACTAATATATCTTAATTATAGCAAGTATGCAGGACAACCTAACGTAACACCAGAAAATTTATCTAGGTGACATACTAGGCCGCTGCAAAGTAGTTAAGTGATGGTTCATGAGCCGGACCTGTTAATTAATTGATCTACAGCTACTCCTCTTCCAGAAAGTACATTTAGAACTGAGGAAATAACAGTATTTGTAGTTAACTACTTTTCAGACAAAACGAGAAAAGAGACTTTTCAGTAGTTTATTTTCTGGACCCCTTAGACAAAACATTTAATTTTAATTTCAACATCTTAACTTTTTTATTATTATTAAAACCAGCTGAATTTACAATTTAAATATAATCTTAAAATTAAGTGCTGGAAAAGAGGATGTCTAAGCCTAGTGCATAAATCCCATCCTTCACCTTTTCTGGGAGAGAAGAAAGAGAATTGCTTACTGAATATGATGAAATCAGCCCAAATTTTATTAACTACATATCAAAAGACATAAAGAGAGCACAAATTATGATTTTCATGGTATGAAGCCTTGAAGATGTTCAGCATTTTGTTCTCAGTCTCATCATAAATAACTTATAAAAATCAACACAGTATTATTTTTAAGTAGACTGGTCCACGTTGTATGGATGCTGCAGATCATAAGAATATTTTCTACAGAAATTAGCAGGCAAAACATTAAAAATACTTCTAAAGTTTTAAACTGAATGTATGCCAAACTATAAGTATGTCAATAACATTACAATTAACCAATTCCAATCGAATTTGAACCATTTCTGAATCATCAGAGAAAAAACATTCATACATGTAAGTTTTTTAGGCTCTTTTTACCCATTATAAACCCATAGGAACCAACAAGAAAACCTGAGTGGAACATAGGGGAAGGTCTTAGAAGAACCAGTTTGCCCTCACACTTTCCGACAAAGTTTGCTTATAAGATATTTACTTTAAAAAATGACAAGGACTTTACATCACGCCACTCTTAACTCTCAACTATGGAGAATTTTTAGTTACATTTTCAAGGGAACATAGCTCAAACACAACTCAAAGATGAATTCTCTTTTTGTTCACTCAGAAGTCATACACAAGTGTGTTATATGGTTTGAAAACAAAGAGGATAATAATCCCATTCCCTTGCAGATCCTCTGATTCTCTGACCATTCCAGACCCTGGTGGCATTCCCACAGTCCCTTGCTCCAGTGATGGAGCACACCACTGGGCAGAGCTATCTGCCAGCTGTGGCCCTACGGCACATCTGACTGAGTTTTCAACCTGCAAACCTGGCCTGTGGGTACTGAATGAAAATGAAGTGCCTTAGCAGAATTTCTTTCAAATGCAGCTACTCACTATTCATTTATGAGAGGGCAGAAACTGGATCACATCAGCCAAAATGTCCACACCCTGATATTTAACTTTCGCTCAAGCTTTCAATTCAGCTTAGAAATCCCTTGTCTCAGTCTGCTGCCCCAAAGACATCAGCTCTTTCCCTCTTACTTTACTTATTATTTATTTATAAGTTATTATAAATAAATAAATAAGTTATTTACTTATTCCATGTTCTTTTGGCTTCCACAAACAATTGAACCTGAGCCTGTGGTTTATATAGTCCATCAGGTACATTCCCACACAGACATTACAGCAGAAATCTCTCTGAATAATTAGGTACAGTGAGCGGGTTATATGCTGCCATTGCCAGCTGAGCTCCACACGGCAAGAAATACTGACAAAGATATACAGAGTATTCACAGAAAGACTTCTGACATCTTCAAGTGATGGAGAAAGTCATTAAAATCAAGGACATGTTTATCATCTGTGCTACAGGAAAGTCTAAAGATTTCCAATGAAGGCTCAAGCTGCTGTTCTGGGTGCAACAAAAATATAATCAGAGTTCCCCAAGAATTTTGTTTCCAAATAAACAAGAATAAACATGGCAAGAAGGAAGCATTGCTATTCCCACATTAAACGTGATGAACTCAGATAAAACACAACACAGCCTTTCTGAGTTGTCCTTCATTGCAAATGACAGCAGAGCTAATTGCTTGCATTTACTTCCCACGATAAAACCTCACTCAAGAGCCATCACACTGCACAGCCATGTGGCACCTACATCAAATGGCTCAATTCACAGCATCAGGCCACTGGGCAGGCAGTGGGTCTAGCTTCACAACTAACCTCTTGCCACTTTACCTGTTGCAGTCTCATTTCACCAGTAGTTCAAGCACCACTGCTGTTACTCAAGGTACCTCCTCCCTGTGGAAAGGTACCTCCTGCTTTTGGCTGAAATTTCATTTAAGGTAAGTGAAAAGTTTTGGATGCACATAAAAATTAGGCTAAGGACAAAAGGGCACAACAAATGGAAACTACCACATTTGATTTTTCCTTTGACCTCTGAAAAAACAATCTCGAGTGTTTTTTCTAAAGTCTCTTCTTACACAGTTCAACAGACTTTAATAAATGAATAATTAGTGCAAAAGAATAAAAGATTATATATACATAGGCCTGAGTTGTACATACTTCTTTCAGGCTAAGAGAGAATATAAATATGGCAAGCGTAGAAATGAACAGCACACAATTACTTCTCTTTTTCTCTGTTTTCTATTACAAATAGCTGCCAGCATAAGGAAGTCTAGAATTCATGACAAGATGCACGCTAAAACCAGGAAAACAAAGTCACCTGCAAAGCTTCTGCAGGCACAGCAGTACAATAAAAGAGAAAAACTCTTTAAAGAGTCACCTTGAAAAGTACTGAGACACAGACACAGCGTTAATATTCACCATGGGAACAAAAAAGAAGCACATTACAGCATCCAAGACACACTGCGGTAGTTAAAAGAATGAAGTTTCTCTGGGAAAGCACATATTTATGTTTTTAAATTCTTTTATCTTCATACTTTCCCTGTTTGAGGAAGTTCTGACACAACTGTCTAAACTCCCATTGGGCTGAAAAGGAGAACACGTTACAAGCGCAGAGAGGAGCGTCATGAAAACGCCTTTATCAGCATTTGAAGAGATAAACCAGTTCAAAAGGAGATTAAACAAATTCCTGGTGCACAGGTTAATCAGCAGCTATTCAACACCCACCAGCTGGCTCGATGGCTCCAGATCAGGGATTCTCTGAGCAGTCAAAGGCTGGAAGCTGGGGATGTAGAGCAGGGAAAGCATTTGTTGTCAGCAACTGTTTGAGGCAGGATGCTGGACTACATCTGGTCCTGTCTGGCCTTCCTTATGACCTTACATTATGTCATCCAACAACTCTGCACCATATCTACTTTCACCCAAATTATCATATGTGATGGGACAGTCTGTGGCCTCTCATAAGGGAGTGGATGCTCTGTCGGAAGTAAGACAGCAAAGTAACCCAATGGTATCAGTTCTCTGAATACTACTAAATGCTTACTTGGACCCAGTCCTTAGAAAAGGTTCTTTACCAGCCTCTGGAAAATCACAGTTCTCTTTTTTTTCTCAATAAAAGCCCATTAAAGAAAATGTTCGTGGCCTGCATGGTTACCAGGCCACCAATGGACTTCTGATTGCTGTAGCCCCGGCAGATCTTTCTAACACAAATAACAGGTAAAGGGGGCTTACATTTTATGCCAGATGGTACTCAACTCTCTAGCATCTCCTTCTTTAATGTGTTAGCTCATTACTGATTGTATTTCAGGTGAAAAATAGTCTGGTTTATTTTTAAATGTGTCTCAAACGGAGATTCAAAGGAGCAGATGTTGGGGGGGGAGGGGAGAAGGGTGTTTCCATCTTCTTAGTATGCAATGCTAGATATAGCTTCATTATAGCCTCTCTAGTATATACATGTTTATACTTCCATGCACAAGTATGTGAGTGTCTGTTCCAGTTTGTACTGGTTTATTTTAGCTGACTCCGTGTGTGAACACATGTCCATTTCTTTTATAGAACACACAATGTCTAAAAGGATTTTTCATTATTTATGCTATGAGATTCTAGCAAACAGAGCATTAAAAAAAAAGTCAAATAAAAAAAAAAAATCCCAGACAGGCAAATCCCAAAATTATGAAGATGAACCTGCATTTTAATTCTGCTAATAAGTGACAGAAGGTACAAAGCCTCTGAAGAAACTAACACCAATGCCAGGGACAGTAACCTCCTGATTTTGGGCTGTAGTCTTGGCTCATGACACAACCGAGAAAGTCCTGAGGGGTCTGGCTGCATCCCAGCAGCCTGCGATCACCTGCATATGGACAGCTTTACTGTCCAGAGTCTCCACAGCACCACACATGGCAGCTTTTTTGGCTGCCAGCCATACCACTGTCACAACCCCCACCTTAAAACCTGAGAACCATGCAGATTAAGAGCATGGTGCATCTGACCTAGCAGTCCTGCCCCAGACAATGCCCCAGAGAATCCAGGCCAGGATGCTGTAACTCTGCTACTTCTCCAGAACACCCTCTTCCCCCAGAAATTTGGGATCTGGGGACTTCCCACACTGGAGGTAACACCCGTCTGCCTAATAGCCTCTGATGGATTGCTCCTCTGCAAATTTGTCTCATCACTTTCTCAGCCCATAGAATATGAACACTGTGCACCTATACACCCTGCAGCAATAATGCGAACAGTTTAGCGATTCCTTAAATGAAAATACGTTATTTTGTTTATTCTGAACCTTTTCTCACTACAGAACAAGGGAGCTTTGAATGAAATCATTACAGAAAACAGTGACAGTCATCCCTGTTCCCCTTCTGCACAGCCTTCATAATATTAGAGCTCCCCTCACTCAGACAACTCTTTCCAAAGCTAAAAACTTAGTTTACATCTATGTTATATCATATATTTTGAAGAGTATGGACATTACACTCTACAACAAAATTCTTCCTGTTTCATATTTCTTGTAATGTCACATCAGGCTTTCCCCTCACAGCAATACCAAAGAACTAATCAGACCAGATATGAACAATCGGAATACAGAAAATGATGCACGACAAAATAAGCACACACTTCTTTTTGATGCTTGCCATATATAAGCTGATGGCCACTAAAATATTCTAGAAACAAAATGAGAATGATTTGCTTTATATGGGTAAAATTCAGGAGGGAAGTGCTACAATGCACAAGAGCCGGAAACTTTTTGTAAAATGTACATATATGTGTGCTCTGCTGCTATCAGTGTTAGTCCAAGTTGGGGAACCAAACAAATCTGGAGGACTTAACTGAGGTACAGCTGCAAAAGGCTGAACTCAGGGCCTTGTGTGCAGCAGCTTGCTGCTACTTTTAAGGCAGATCCTGCCCGCACCTTTGCAGGTACAGCTCACACCCTGCTCACAGACCTAGGGCAAGTCCTGGGCATGAAAGGAAAAGCATCCTTCTCTTGTCAGGCAGAAACGTCTAGCAATGGAGCATTCTCAGTGCTGAAGATAGTTGCATTTTCTTGCTTTCCTAGGATCATGAGAGGACATGTGAGCCTCCACAGAAAAACTTCATTTACATGAATTTCCTAATAAATTAACCTGTCTCCGTTTTGAAACTGTGTTATGAGTTGCAGCCACTTGTGCCACTGCCATCAGGTTGAAGACACATATTAGAAGAGTTTGCTCTGAAGCGCTGCAGTCTTGCCTTTAGTGACAATGATATGCAATATTATCCTTTCAGCACCTTCCCATCAGGATGAGAATCTGTTCTATTTTCCCCTATTTTGTGAATTAATCAATAAACTACAATTTCATATAGTACATGTGAAACCCTTGGGAGGCCAAAAATAGACTGAATGATAAAATTTTCTTTCTGGATTTTTCCATGCCTCTTACCACTGAAATCATGAAGAGCAAATACACAGGAGAATATCATACATCATTGGTGTCAAATTATTAATTAGCGAAGTCTAACTTTTCCAATGGGAAAGCTACCTGTAGGTTTCAGAGCAGCTCTGCAGGCTAGGAGGACAGAAGGAGAGGAGGGGATAACACTCTTGCCCAGTGTGTTGAAGCTGCCTAATAAAGAGAATGAAGTGCTCAAGCTCAAGGGGTGATACTTCCCAGTGAATGTGGGGATGAAGTGCCCCAGCACTGATGCCTGAGGTGCTTTCGGGGCTGAGGTTAGTTACCACATGACCCCTGGAACAGGGGAGCAGAGGAGACAGAGCAGAGAGAGCAGGCTAGCTCTAGGACTAGGACTTGAGAGAGGAGGAGGAAGATGGTGAAAGAAACTCGGCAGGAACTGACATACGTTTTTTTTCTTGGTGAGGCAGCTCTACTGAAGCGTGTTTCCATGCTCACAGCAGGCTGTCCCAGCAGGTTAAATTGAATCGACCCAGGCACAGACTGCCAGAAAGCACTGAGTGCTTTGCTAGTAAAGGTGGTGTAAAAGGTGCAAAAGCCCCCACCCACCACCACTGGAATTCACACACGTCTTACTTGTATAAACATCCTGTTCCAAGGTGCTCTGGCAATACACATATTTAGCCACAAAGATGAGCAGCAACTAATAAGCATTTCTCTAACACTAGCAGCATGTACATCTTCTTTTCCTTCAGATACTTTTTGCCTGGATGCCTCAAATAAGGCATGGGAATAGCAAGTAACGAAAGGAAAAATCAGGTCTTGAAGTCTAAAAGATAAATTGTAGAGCATTCTTATTTCCATTGCAGCATGCATTTCTGGCAAAAGACAAAGCATTTGAACCCAATCAGCAAAAGTATTATTTTATTCTGCAACAGTAGTAGTACTACATGACTGTTTTCCAGTAGTTCTCACTGCTTCAAGCTGAGTATAAAACCAATAATGAAACAAAGTCCAGAAGTAATTATACAAAGGCAGCTATGATTAATACATTGCTACATTACCATCACAAATGTAGTAATAGGAATTCCTGAGCTCTTGTATCATTAAAAAAATTATTCAGGAACCTGAAACACAAATTTGGAACAAACTGTGTGTGGACACAATTCTGTGACACTGCCAACAAATGCAGAAATGCCAGAAAGATAAAAAACTTAAGTACATTTGTTACAAATATAATAACGATTCACAAATTCAGATCATTTGTCCTTCTCCCCTTTTTTGCCATCAAGTGGTTCAAGAGAGAAAAAAAGATGTCTTAAAAAGCCAGCTGGGGATTTCTTTGGGTCTTAAGATAAAAAAAAGCACTTGTTTATGCAGGTTAACATCAGAAATTCTCTTGGTTTCCATGAAAAAAACTATTTAACTCCTAAAGCATGGTGTTACTGCAGGCAAGAAAAGAGATGAGCAACTATAGTTTTGGCAGTAGTGGCCAATGTGAAGATTTTGAGCTGCACGTAATTAATAAGCAGTTCAGGTACAGCTTCTAAGCACGGCTTATGGCCTCTACAGACAATGTGGTTTCTGGGTTATCTGAAACCTTAGCTATGGGAGAAACAACCAACAAGTTGTGTTGAGGCTGCAGTTGCCATTTTATACTGAGCCCCATGAATCCCAGTGCAGGGAAGCAGAGGAGTTTACATTTCTATGCTATTGTTTCTATTCATATTGAACTTCCTTTTGAAGTGTCTGATTCATGCAAGATGTAATACATAAAAAATGATTGCTTGGGTTGCCTGGTCAAATCACAATTTGTAGAAATGTGATTCTGCATAACCAATTATCTTACCAATAGCATCAAATCCCATTCAGTGCTATCAGTAAAGTCATGTACTCCTCATTTGTGACCTTAGAATCATAGAAACATTTAGGTTGGAGAAGACCCCATCTTAAATTACCACGAAAAGCTGGCAAATCAGTCACTAGATGGGCATCACTATATTCACAATCTGCATGACAAAAAGGCTCCTTATGAAAGCTTTAAACCCTAGGTCAACCTAAATAATTCTCCAGTCACTCCAAACAGATCACCCCCTGGTTAGATGTGAGGCAGCCTTGAGAAACTCTTGCTTTTCCTTGCAAGGGTTCCCCTTTCTCCATCCCAAACTCTCTTCCTCCTGCCTTCCACTGAAAGACACTGTGTTACATCAATGGAAGTTTCTACTGGTTTCATTCCCATTAAACTCTGTGTGAATGCAGTAGAAAGTCCTCAATTTAAGTTATAGTAAGAAACAGGTTTCCTAAAAGAAGCAGAAAAAGGAAAACCAAGCAGAAACCTTTCTGATACCTCTGTTCCATTTGGAAAGATAAAGTAGTCTGCCAGTTCCCAGCTCACAACCCTTGGCTGTTTCCTGGCTGAGACTTCTCCCCAGGGCTGTCTCTGAAGTTTTCCTATCAAAGAGCACGAGGAAACAGCATGCTCTGCCCCAGGAGGACAAAGACTGTGGCCAGGTTTGTGACCACTCTGCAGTCATTCCCTGCAGCTACGAAATCCTATTCATGCCTCACTAAGAACATTTTCAAAGGGGCCCAGTCTACCAGACCTAGAAATTTAAATAAAGGGCATGTTTAGGAACAGTCCCGTTCCAGCCCTGCCATGAAAGGCTGCGTACTTTGGACCCTAGAAACAGTTGACCCTTCCTCACATATCGTAAGTTAGAATCTGGCACAGGCTTGATACAAGTTACTGAAATTTGTAAAGCACTCTGTGGTGATGGTCTCCAACATGTGACCTCATTATTTTGCTGGTCTAACGAGCTGAAGGATTCCATTTATTCAGATGTCAGTGTTTTCCTATACGGAATACGGCCTATATTCCTAAAGTGCCTGCTGGAATATCAAACTGATCATCATTACCTTAGCTAGATATATACATTTAAAGATTAATACAGTTCTTAATTTCTGTTGGTTAATCCAGTCGAATTTTGTATTTCCTTTCTAACACCATTTTCCAGTCAGTAACAACCAGTAGGAAGCCTTGTGACACAAAAATGTCAAACAGCTGGCATTCATCTGAGGTCACGAGCACCAGTGAGACTTTTGGAGTCTGCTGGGCTTCTCCACATGGAAAAAACCAAACAGCCTAAGGAGAATTTCATCCCATAACAGGCTGCAACCAGAAAAGCCTTGTATCAAATGAAAAAGATCATCATTCCCATTCCCTTTGAAGAAGGATTCAGGATGGGAGATCAGTTGGTGGGCTGAAGAGGGACAAACACTGTGGTCAGATCAGATTCCAGCAGCTGGAGAAAGTCTGTTTGAATTCCTCATTTGGAAAGGTTTGCAGATTTCTGTGCCATTATCTTAATGTAGTCTATCTGCTTCAAACACTAAACCTTGAGAAACAGATTTTGCTGTCTACAGTGGTTTTACTTTCTGCCACACTATTCCACTAGTTAACGTGCCCCTTGTGCATTGCTGCTGTAGGAGGCAGAAGTAATACCTGTACCAAATCCATGCTTTAAGACACTCAACCCATTTTTAAAAGAAGGAATGAGATGCAGCTTACAAGGCTCGGTTGAAAAACTCCAAACAGTTTCACTGACCTACATTAATCAATGAATTTATAGCTTCCAGCACAAAAGGCAGGAGAATAATTATTTTTATAAAGTAAACTTTAGTGTGCCAGCCCTTTTTTTAGTAAAAATGTTACCAGTAGAAATCCTAAGACACAGGCTCCTCTTAGCCGTTTCTCCTAAGAGATTAAAGACCTTGTTTCCAACATGCTGAAATATTACTGTACTGTGAATAATGTCTTCAGCAAATGGGATAAAGGAGTTCCAGTTCTCTTGCTGCTCAGCTAAGTCAAATGAGTTTTTGGTGCTACCAATGAGTAATATTCAACAGAACTCACCTTCGACGTCCCTTCGGTGTTATTTACAGGGAAATGCTAACAGAACAGAAAATGTGGCCATTCTCAGTTACTGCTGAAACATTAGAGCTGAGGGAACAGAGTTGTTGACTAAGCAGGTATTACATACAGACACACACACACTGACACATTTTCCTGTTAATAAGCACTGATGAAGAATACACAGGTTACTTACTTAAAATGATACTACGCAATTACCAATTTCTAACTGTCTGAAGATGTATTTAATCAGCCATAAACAATGTGATTATTCTTAGTGATCTCCTCTCTGTCAGAGTAGGAAATGCAAAAATAAATAAATGACTACTAACCGTGTCTAACACAGTGAGTTACAGGAAAACACTTTGAACATGTTATTAATAACTTAGAAGCATGCTCCTGTTAGCAAAGATGCACACCAAAGTATTTCTTTATTGCTAAGCTACTATTTTGCCACTTTTGGAACAATTCGAACTTCAAGATCATTCGATATGCATTAATTTCTCTTATTAATATGCAGTAATTCTGCTTTCTCTTTCCAGTAACAAATGAAAACCAATGTGGACCAGAAGAACAAATCTTTCCTTTTATTCATCATAAAGATATAACTCTAAAGGGTAACAATGCCAGTTTACTGCAACAGGGAGTGAGGACTGAGTTACGTTCATCCGAGTTCACACAATGCCTAAGCATCGGCTCTTGAAGCTTCTGATTTTCCTAAGTGGTCACCCCTTCAGTTATTAACTTTACTGAATGGATCTGGTCTGCAGCCCAGAGCAAGAACAAAATCAATGAGATCTGGTAGCAAGCATCAATTCTCTGAATGCAAATGTATTTATTGCAAGATAATTTTCCAGAATTAAGTCCAAGCTGGTTAAAATTTGCAAAGCTGCGATTTGAGAAAACCAAGTACTGTAATTGAATCTTTGACCTTATAATGAGAACGAGAAAGAGAATATTCCAACACGTTATTAATGGAGACTTCTGTCCACATTAAGCTGCTTTTTTTCTAACAATATCCCTTACTAATAAGACGCTTGAAAGATCTTCCCTTCTTAACCCTTTTCTCTGTATAGTACCCTGGATTATTTCTTCGTATTTTAAATTATATAATTACCCAGTTCTCTGAGGAGACTGGGGAGAAGAAGAAGAAGAACAACAAAAAAATCTGCTCTTCTTCAAATTACCTATATTAACAGCAAATAGTTGCTGGGCTGCCTTTGTTTTCCTTGCTTTTTATCCAAGCTGTTTTCTTTGTAATGACTAAAATACTTACATATGCCTCTCTGAAAATCTCAGCCAAATAGACTAAAGATCACAGTCCCTTATTCAATAGTGAATTTCAGTGGACCCTAAATACCTCTGTCAAATGCCTTGGAAAATCATAGCCATTGTTTCTTAGAGAAAACAAGTATTTCCACTTGTTTACCATTTCTTGGTATATCTGTTTTCTCATTAAACACGGGTAATTTAAGTACCTCTGTTTCAACAGGGAAAAAAACCCAGAATGTTATAAGATTAACATTAATCTGTGTCACTGTGAGTGTAGCTGTGATGCTTTTTATTTATGATAATCAAAGAATGTAAGTAATTTTTAATCACCAATACATCTGGCAATAGTAGCAAAGCACTGAAACAGCTGAGCCATATTTCAGTAAACCACATATGCTTTGAATTCAGCCCTTAACTGTATATGTGTAACTCTCTCACAGAAATAGGTTTCCATTATTTTACTTAGTTCCTGTGATACCCATAGTTAGGTATTCCCTAATTAACTAACCGAGAGGCATTTAAGCATTTTTTTCTGCTGTTAGCTACTCTCTTTTTTTATATCTGTTTCCCTGGTTGAAAGCCTGCTCAATCTGCAAATTATGCATTTCACGTGGCAGAAGCAGAGAAAATATAATCAGTCCTCCATAGCAAATGAAGAATGACTAGCACATTTGCAAGCAGCCAGCTATCATACACATCTTGTTACTACTGTGGGAGCTCTTGCTGATGTCACTGCCATCGCCCCCCCGCCCCCGCCCCGGGTTCCAGCCTGGAGTTCGCAGCCCAGAAGCGTGTTTGCACTCACCACACGTGAGATGCAGTGTTTGCCAGGGAGGATTTTTAACAGCTCGCTCTCTCTTTTCTCCCTTCAGATGCTCCTCTTCCCTATAGGCATATTTTTCTTCCCCAGGCTTCATGTCACTGCAAGGGCTGATGTGGCCACAGCCAGGGGGCCAGCGAGCACCTCCCAGACCTGCTCTGTGACTCAGCATCCAGCCAGCAGGCCTTCAGGATCCCAGAAACCGGCACCGCCTCTCCTCCCCCGCTGAACATGTTCCTTATCCCTGAGAAGAGCCAGCTTTTCCCAGCACGGGAAGGAAAGCTGATGAAAGGACGCACCCCTGGGCAAGAGCAGGGGGGATGCAGCTGGCCGGGTGGCAGGGCACCAGCTAACCTGCGGGGCTGCACAAGGCACGTCCACACACACCGGGGGTGCAGAAATGCCCCTTCAGCCCAATGACTGCTTGACGCCTTTTCTGTAAAGCAATATTAACAATACCTCATCTTTGGTACACCATTCTTCCAGCTGATTATTAGGTAAGTAACAACCACACACTGTTCACTGAGCCAGGGGCCCATGTGTGTTTCCATGCAACATGGCATAAGGTCTCAGGGATCCAAAACTGGCCCATCAGGTGTTATTAGATGTAAACGTAAAAAAAATAATAATGTAAACTCAAAATAAAAAGGCATTTACCCAAGGAATGGTAGCATCCTGTTGTGACTGCCTGTAATGCTGACTGGTAACGCCTTGCTCCTTCCAATCACACAGGAAAAACAGCTTCCAGGTTTATTAACTAGCTGTTTCTCAATACTCTGTGACAACATGTCTCTTTGAAAGTATGGGTACATCTTCAAGTTACTGAACACAGAAACTGAAGCATTTGTACTGTGTTTTCCAAAATATGAAGATGTACAAATGCACAAAGCATTAATGATATAGAAATTTTTAAGCATTTATTTTGGTAAATCAAGAATAATATGATTTAACTTGTCTTCTTTTAAAAGGTGGTATTTTTACTACACACCTACATTGGCTAAACAATTTTCTTGAATATATCCCAAGCTGTCAAATGTGCAAATGAAAACAATGTAGAATCCTTTTAATATCTTTTTTTATTATTATTTCCAGAAAAGTACATAATTAGAAATAGCTGTCTTCGTACATAAAATCTCTGACAGTACATAGTTTTCTGAAGGACAATAAGGACAGACTTGCCTACACACTGAAATACAGCCCAGACTTTTATCCAAAATGTAACAGTTTGATCATCTTAGTTATTTACAGGACAGCCAAGCAATAGATTTTGGGACTCATTTGCCTGATGCACATTTTACTGTAGCTTGCAAATGCTACAGAAAATGTAGAGATAGACACAAAAAAAAGTCAATGAAATTTCACTGTCATTATTCACTTAGGACCTCTAATGAAACAGATCATGTTATTATATTGATCATCTCAGTGACTGTCCTGCCCCTCCCCACAATGCTGTCATCTACAGCAGATAAAAATTGATCAGAAATGCACACTCTTGAACAAACTGCAGGATTCAAAAAGTATAACACTATTTAGTCTCAGCAATATTTAAACAACCATTTAAAAACGATCAGAGTAGTAGGATCCGTGCAGCCATATCCACCCAAGAATCCTGACTCTGCATTCCAGCGCAGATATCTGAGTCAATGTAACCACACTGCATCATCATAATCCTGCCTCAGCATATTCCGTATTCTGCACTCAAAGCCACAAATAAAAATAACCCTTTTTTACCTTAGATGGTGAATTCCTGCTTGTCCTGCTTTGTTCATAATAACTATTCCAAGTTTGTATCTTTGAAAAATACAAGGATGGTTGCACTAATAAACTTCACAGATCCTCTTCTGCGGCAGAAAGCAAATTAAAAAAAAAAAAAAAAAAAAAAAGACTTCAAACTGTGACCTCAGAGCAAAGCACAGCCGTTAGCATCCCTCAGCCAACCTTCAGCAGAAAGCAGGTTAGACAGCAGGAAAACTGGCTCTGTACATGGCTGCAATGCTTTCAAATCAAGCATTCTGTGCTGTAAGCTCAGGGATTTATATCTTCTTAAATAGGCCGTCCCACTCAATGCTGCTTGTGTGCATGAAAATATGAAGCATTTCACTGCAGTCACTTTATGCAAGAAACTACCCCAGTCATCTTTACAATCTCTGTCACTCCGTTCTGAGACTAAAGAATGAGCACAGCATGCATAATTCATGCATTAAAATCTTCTGTGCACTTCCTGCAGCAACTGTTACATCCAGTAATGGGATATTGATCAGCTCATCGCTAAAACAATTGGGGCTGGGCAGTTGCTTTGCTGCAACAAATACCCTGCCCAAAATGGGATGCAGACACAGGCTTCCCCTCTGCAGTACTCAAGCGTAACTCCAACATACATGGCATGGTATTTACATATTGCAGAGTGTTTAATCTGGACTCTGCATTTCTTTGACCTTCGAAAAATGCTGCATTAATCTCAGCCTTTTATTTAAAGTCTGTATTCCCTGCAGCCTGTTTCTCCTTTTAACTCTGCACAGCATGAGCAGCAAGTAAGCTTTCTTAACGCCACATTCAAAGCACGGTGAACCTCCAAGACCAAAAAGCAGATATAAGAGCTTTCTACCCACAACACGTTCTTTGCCCCATATACACCTGGACTTTGTTCATGCCAGGAGACTACGCCGTTCCCACTTTAATCCTTTTATTATGATGCATAC
Source organism: Falco naumanni (assembly GCF_017639655.2). NCBI lineage: Eukaryota > Metazoa > Chordata > Aves > Falconiformes > Falconidae > Falco > Falco naumanni. The sequence goes on along the minus strand of NC_054058.1, from coordinate 49,829,899 downwards.
ATTATACTCTATCTGAATAGAGATGCACATATGCATTATTTTTGTCTATCACAACTCACATAATTTGTATATGCCAGATAATTAAAACAAGTCCCAAAGTTTCTGCTTTTTCCCACAGATCTGAACATCTTCCAGCCTTTCCAGCACACCCCCTTTTCTTGCATCCCCATCATTTAAACAAGCCTCATCAACAGTTTACCAGCCCTGCTTTCAGCCCCTGTCTCCAGCAGCCTCTGGGCAAACCCACCCTTTGACTGCCACGTGCCTCTCCCTCCATACACAGGAAAACCATGACTGCCACCGTTTGCGAGGAAAAAGATGAGCGAGGGAAAACAGACAAAAGGAAAACACTAGAGCCATGACCGAAGTGAAACTCCAAAGCAATATTTAAAAGTAAAATACCAAGCATCTTTCGTTACCCTGGTGTTGACAAACAGCATAGTCACCAGAGTGTGCACCACACAGACCTGCAGCTTCCTGAAATCCATGGAATTATTCCTTATTCTTGATGGAGCTTAGGTCTGATCTTTTCTCACTAAAAATACATCATCATCCCTAAAATAAGGAACTATTATATATGTTTATCTGAAAAAAAATATTCAAGAGACTAGTAAGACCTATAATAATTATATCTTCCTGGGATTGTAGAAGGTACAATTGGCAAAACAGAAAATCCTGATGGGACTGCAGCATTAACAGAGACACCCCACACACTGATGAAAACCTGAAACTGGGCTAAACTATTGACTCTCCTGCAGCTGTATGCATTCGGAGTCCTCCCAAGCAAATTAATGGAAAATTGTCTGCAGCAAGTAGGATTTGACATATGGTCTGGAAACTAGAATGAATAGAGGCTTTTTCAGAGGAAATCAGAAAGAAGTTTTGCTTGGTTTGTCCCTCAGCAAAGCAATCGCCTTTGAGTACATCCAGTATCTACAGTTTTCCCTTACACTAAGGCATGCCCATACACTTCAGTGAGCTGGCAAAGGTGTCACCAAGAAACTACCATAGACCTGTCTGGTATGTCCTTTCTCAAAAGCTACCAGGGCTATAATATAACAGCAATTAATCTCGACTTGTGATACATCAAAACCAGCAGTTTAGGTTGACAAATTCTTCACCCATTACTACACCCTGAGTGCTGGGTCACAATCATCTCTCACAGCATTAAACTGGAAGTTACAAGCGATACCAAAAACGTTACGTTGTGCACCTGACTGCTTAATTAATCAGACTAGAATGGGAAGAAACCTCACACAGATGGGATTCATGCACCAGGTCATGCAATCCCCACGAGCGCACTCTGATCTTACTCTAATCAGTTCTAAGTGGGAAGTTTACTGGGAAAAAAACCTGTTATGCAGGTACTGCAGACTAGCTCATCCTACGTTCGCCATTATGGTGGTCATCTGCCACTTTCTGCTATGTTGGGATTGGGCTCCAGATAAAGATGTCTAAATTTGGATAGCTAGCTGTGCATGTCTATACATGAGGATGATGCCTATCCTCTGTCAGAATATTGTTAGAACCTGTTCAGTTGTCCACCTCTTGCACTCTATTTAAAGGTGAGTTGAATCATTTCCATCTCCATGGACTCTATCGACCTGGTTTTTGCCAACTACAATTGGCCTGTGGACATGTGAATCCCATGTAGACACCAACATGTAGACCACTCAGATTAGACATCTCAATTTATCACTGTATCAATGCTGCATGTGTCTTAACAGAGTATTTCCCTGGCATAGGGCAGAAGACACGTTACTTTTGGGCACAGGTACACTTCAACATCTACTCTCCCTATTCAAGCTGTTAGGGATTCCATAAAGCCTTTGAGCAATTGCTTAAAACTGATTTCAGAGGGTAATGCCATGACACAAGTCCCATTTTGTAAAGTTCTGTCCAGAATATGAATTTTGATCATTGACTCAGAAAGAAACTAACTATCTACATTTTATGAAGAGTTCAAAGTAAATTACACATTGAATTCAGAGTTGATATTCTTATTTTTAATTTGAAATGGAAAACATCTCCATGTGGATGTCATTGGTATTGTAATACATCAGTTAAATATTTTACGTAGAAAAAAATTGGGAATTTCTGCAGTCTTTGCCTGGTATATTGGAACTTTTATGTAATCTAATGGGTTCTTCACAAGAAGACTAGAAGATTTGGGGAATAAAGTAAGTCTTCCCTCCATCAGAGAACTTCATAAGGAGCACAGACAATAAAAAGAGAAATTGGTGCCACTTGCTTTGGAAGATCACAAAGATAAGAAAGGTTTTGCTATTCAGATGGGTATGGTCTAGAAAACGGGCAAAGCACTCTTTTGTTGAAGTTACTGGTGTCAGCAAACACTAGGATGAGTGTTTCTCATAGGTGCATTTCATTACATTGAATACTGCCTAAGTATTTCACTGTGTCAGACACGTATCCCAAAGAAATCTGACAACACATGATGATAGAACTTTAGCGTTCTCTGTGTATTTATATGTGGGTTTAGCATTCCCTGATTTGCCAGTGATGAAAAACATGTAATAAAAATGCCCTGCCTTCTTTGCTTTGTTACTGCTGTTCTGCACTTCTAATATAAATGATCCTATCAGGCACTCACATTTACACTATGTCTACATAGAAATCAGAAGCTTACAGGCATAAACACAAAGATTTATCCTTCATCATGAATACCACTTTCAGTACAATACACGTAGCCTCCCAGTCCTCCTGGCACATTACCCTTTCAAAGCAGAAACTCCAGACTTGAGAATGTTCTACCCAATTTGAAATGGTAAAGTGCTCAAGGGTCAGGGAGGCTTTAAGATATGCTACACAGTGGACTGTCAGGTACTCTCAATCACAGAACCCCATTTCTACAGAGAGAACGAAGCAATTTAATGCAGCCATTTCTTGTAAACATCTTACAAATATTCATTTTATTTCAGTAACTAGTTCAAATCCCACTGTTTCATGCACACCCTTCCATTATTCTTTTGTTATTCTCCCTTACTGTAGTCTAACCCCAGTCTTGGTTCATAGAATCATAAAACCATTTTGGTTGGAAAAGACCCTTAAGTTCATCGAGTCCAACTGCTAATTTAACAGTACCAAGTCTACCACTAAACCATGCCCCTACGCACCACCTCTCGTCATCACCATCTTCCTCTTCTGATCCTCTTACACTGAGCAAAAGCTCTCTTCTTCCGCAGCAAATTAATTCTGTTCTCCTTCCTGTTTTTTAGGTAGAAAACTCTTTATTTTCTATTTTATATCACTTCCACAATGACTGTCACTTCCTTGACTCCAGTTCTCAAGTCCTCCTGTCTCTACTTCTCTTTCCACATGCCTGTTTCTCCAACAGAAATCTGATAAAACAGCAACTTGATTTTTCCTTCCTTTGATTTCCCTTCCTTTCCCTACCTTATCCTTGAAGCACAGAAAATTCTTGTGCTCAGTCCTGCTGTACGTTCCACCCTGTTCATCTCACATAGTTTCATAATTTCCTTCAGAAACTCTCATTTCCCCATCCCTGCCCATTTTCATTCTCTTCCCATTCTCACCATTTTTTCCTTTCACAAAGAAAAAAACTCCCTAGTGTTTCCATTATGCTCATTTGCTTCTGCAGCCATCATTGTATCTTCCTGCTTGCTTTCAACTCTATATAGCTTTAGAACTACTTCATGAAGTCCTTCTCTTCCTTCACTGCTGGCTTTTACATTTTGCACTTGAACGTAGCAGCTCTTGACATCTCTAGCATTTGCAGTTATCCAGACCTCAGGAACTGGGCTCATTTTTCATTCTCCCTGACAGGCCAACAGTTTTTCCATGATTAGAAGTTTTTACATGTGAAGTTTTGGCTTCCTTGACACAGTCTTATCCCGACCTCTCTAACTGTTGCTCTGGATGTCATTCAAAGGAACAACTTCGTGCTTTCTTCTATGCTCTGTGGAGAAGTATTTGGTTGTCTTTCCTCTTAAAACTTCACTCTGGTACAATCTCATCTATCAACACAGTGTCAGCTACACCTCTGCTCCAATAATCAAATACTACCATACTCTTTTCAAATTGGTATCTCAGCCAGTATTTCTGATACTGTAAATTCAGGCATCAGTTTAAGCTCAACATAGCCAACTTAGGTTTTTCATTATCCATGCTCACAAACTCATCCTGCCAAATCCTTCCTGAATTACTGTGTATGGTGGTAACATCTAGCCCACCATTTAAGACACCTGTCTGAATGTTATCTCCAACCCAGATCATCCTTAGGTCTCCAAATCCAGACCAAGCCTTGCAGAACCTTTCTGCACAATATTGCTCATATACAGTCTTCTAAGACACACTTAATTAATACTCTTGTCCAGATCCTCATCATCTCAGGACTAGACTAATATAAGATCTTTTCCTCTGGCCTGGACAAGCACAGCATCTAATCAGAGTGCTGTTGCAATGACCATTCTTCTGGTGCATCACTCTGGCTGTGTGACCTCTCTTTTTGCATCCCTCCACTCCCTTCTTTGGTATCTCGAATACAAGTAACTTCACATTCCCTTCCATGGACCGCTCTCATTATTATTCTCACTTGGTACTAAACAGCCAACTTACAATTAGTCTGTAAGTTATTTTTCATTAGCCCCTTGTTAAACTTTCAGTCAAGCATTGCTGTGCTTCCTCCCATTACACTTCATGCTTTGGAAGAACTCTGCAACACCTGCAAGTCACTGCATTGCTGTCCTTCAAATCCTTTCTTAAATGATAATTACAAAAAAATTGTCAGCCTTTTACACCGCTCAGGAAAGCTGAAACCACTATCTATCCTCATGGCTGATTCTCCTTTCAGTTTCTTTGCAATTCCCCATCTGCCTTTGCCTTTTATGTTACACTGCCACTCATAATTACTTATGACTAAGTCTCATTAGAAGAGAATCAGACTTTTTATTTGTTCGAAGGGGTCTCTGGTTGAAGACGGTGGCTTTTCAGTACTACAGTAATCAACAGCACTGGAGGGCATAGAAGACTAGGAATCTAACAGGGGTTTTTCTAATAGAACCTGGGGAGTCAGGAGTAGAATTTGCAAGGGCCCTGAATTCCTATGGAGGAGTCATACCAGGCTGAAAAAAACCAAGGATGCCAGTTCAGTCATTTAAGCTGAAAACATGATTTTGTTCCTCTATAGACCACTTTGCTAATACTTAAACATGTTCCCATCAAAACAACTACTTGTTCTCCTTTACTCTTTAAGGTAGTGTTCTGAGATATCAAAGATATTAATTATTTATATGAAAATGTTTTCTTTAATCATGGTTCTGAAATAATCAAAATATTTAATACAATTAAATTGTATGGCAATATAATTGTCTCTACTACATATATTATACTGCATTCTATTACATAGCACAAGTTTAAAATATCATACTATGTATTATGTCATTCTAATATAAAATAAAATAATATAATAAGTATAGTTGTTATTACAATAGACTACTGATGACTATAAATATCTGCCATATTTCAGGTGTAAAAGAGATTCAATATATACTGAGCAAAATGTCACTTTATATGTTCACATGTTCTATGTGAAGTCTAAGTCTTCCTTCTCCTGTGGAGGTCCTCAATATGAAGCAGTTATCATTTGACTTTCAGGAGGTAACCACACACAGAGAGCTGGACAGAGTACTACTTTAATGTTCTCCTAGGCCTTTGGTTTCAAACTGCAACAAAGGCTGTATCCAAGATAACACACAAAACTTCCCTCCAAATGCTTTACCACACTTAGAGAGCAATTTACTTCAAACCACTCCTGCTCCAAAACTAGCATGAAGTGCAGCATGACTTGCTGCAGTATATCCCTCTACAGACTGTCTCTAATACTGATGGGAAAATTCTGTTCTTTAGGTCTTCACCTGGTTTTCTGGTCACGTCATTCTCCTTGGGCTGACAGCACAAGCCCACTATAGCACTGAACCTTTACATACATTCTGAGCTCGTGCTTAGCAAAAAATCTGTTTGATATGATCTTTTCACATATCCTCATTAGAGCGCGTTTTGCAATCTACTGCGCGTGCTTCCTCTATGGTATTTCTGACCTCTGGATTGATTTTTCTATCCATCAGTAGTTAAGAACTCTCTTTTTTCAGTTTATTGGTCCTCATTCATCACACAAACAACTTCATCTGGATAAACAAAGCAAGCTCTTATACTAGACCCAGCAGCAATTCCCTGTTGGGCTGCCTGGCTTTAAAGACAGACCCTTCCAATACTCTCATCCAAAGACCCACAAAAATTTGGAGAACACCACAGGAATCAACGGAATTACGTGTTCTGGTAAAAAGTGGAAAAAGCCGAAAATCCATTACCGTGAGCAGAAATTCAAGGCCACTGCCTGTGCAGAGCATAGCAACACGCTCAGGGCTGCCAGCTCTTTAAGTGTGCGGTTCAAGCCAATGAATGTTTCCAGTTGACTGAAACGCTTTAACTACAAGCCGTTTACCATACAAACAAGAGACAAACTGCTGCATCCAAAGATCTTCGGGCTTGCTCTGAAGAGGGTCGGGCGGGAGGGGGCTGCTGGGTGAGGGCAGGGGTGTGGGCAGCGAGGGGGGACACAGGCAGCCCAGCAGCGCCTCACCTCTGGGACACAAGTCCATGGCCCCCGGACAAGCAGTGTAGGATTGGGGTGATTTTAATCAGGGCAGCCATGGATCGGGATGACTGGCCAAGGCTTTGCAGCGGGGCAGGTCTGAGGCCCTGGCAAGATGGGAAGGTGGCGGGGAAGGTGGCGGGGCAGGGGCAGCAAGGTGCCTGGCCAGGCACAAGTGCTGCTGAAACACAGCTCAGGCAAGGTCCCAGGCCAGGCCAGCCTTAAAAGCAGCTCCTAGAGGAAAGGGGGAGAAAGTTTCTCACTGCTTCCCCACAAATCTGCTCCCAGGCTACGCAGAGTTGGGTTGAGCACTGGGAGCCAACTCCTTGCAGGGGGAAGGAGCCACACAGCCTGCTGGTGCGCTCAGGATCCTGACATCTGCTATGAGCAGGAATGAAAAATTATGAGATTTTCCAGGAAGACTGGCAAGTGGAGCAATAAAAATAAATATGCAAAAGATGTGAGCTTTGGTCTAAGGCTATGGGAGCATAAGCCATGGAAAGAGTGTGAAATGGAAAAGCCAACCAAAAACGTCAACGACATCAGCAAAAGAGAGAGAGAGGAAGGTCACCATGCAGGCAAGGACAAGCAGGGGATCACAGCCATGGGGAGGCAGGTGTGATAAAATTGGGTGGCAGTGAACAACAGGAGAGAGACTCAATGGCAGCCTGGATGTAGCTCCATGGACTCAGAGCCAACAGGGTGGTCAAGGCTAAAGCGAGAAGCAAGAAGGGTTTGAGGCAGCAGTGCTGACTATCACACAGTTCATTTTATTTTGCACCCTGTTTTCAGGCGATCATGGTGGTGATTTTTTCTAGCTGTAAAATGCTCCTGACATTCCCAGAGTATAGCACATGTCAGAAGGGAGAGACTGAAGCCACGGACGGTGCCAGCATGCCTGCTCTGCCCCACCCCGATGCAGCAGGCTGCTCTGCTGAAGTGCACCCAGCCAACTCCAGCAACCTGGGGAACAGCCTGGTCCCGATACAGCAAGATCTTATGGCCACAAGTAATAATAACCTGGTGCCCTGAAAAAGTGGTTCAGATGCCAAACCATGAAGATATCAACTTACATTGCCTGCAGCAAATTAAGATGCATAAAAAAGTACCCAATACTCAGAAGAGTTTTTCTCCTGCTCACTTTGTAATCTGCACATTTGGGTTTTTATCTGTTTCCTACTCAATCAGCAAACTGCTGAGAGGGCATGTTGTATAGCTACTTTTCAGAGTGGACTGCTGTCCTCCCTGTCACACCAATGGAGGAAACAAGGGTGCCTCCTCCCACAACAACCCACTGAAGGCTAGAAGAAATACATTATTTGCTTGACTGATTTTACTCCATTCCCTGCTAGCTCTGCACATCACACTACACTTCTGAATGAAGAAAATGTCAAGTGTCCTCCCTGATACACAGCATTGGATAGCATTTGGCTGCATGCAAATCACAGGAAAATTGAGGTGGGAGGCCAGTATTTGATCTTCACCAAACATATTTGCCAGTCAGGATCACCCAGTATTTTTAAATGCAGGTCAACTTAGATCAGTAGCTTACCAGTAAAGAAGCAAAAGCGACATTAAATGAGCAGAAAGTCTCCCACTTCCCTGCCACCAACAGTCTGCATTGTCAGTGGCAATCATCCCCTGCTACCCACCACCAGCACGCAGCCCTCTCCTCTTTGCCAGAGCGTTGCTTTTGACTGTCACCTCCATTTGTTCACAGTTCTCTGAATCGACAGATGCTTCAATCATACAACACACACTGTTAGTTCTATCTGACCAGAGAGAAAATAAACACACAAATACAAATAGCAAACCCAAAAAAGAACAAAAGCAGTTCTTCTTAGCTTGTGAACAACTGTGTGTCTCCAAGTAACAACCAAATCAGACATTCAGGTTCTCCTAGGAAGGATCTTTCCCTGCAGTAATATGTATTCCCAGGTCCAAGAACAATAATGTTTTTAATCCTCCACTTTCTCCTTAGAAATGCACTGTAATAAATTACTAACTGCAAATACACAGACTACGTAAATTGACCAGTTCTAAATATGTATCGTAGATTGCAGGGGGAAGAGTCTAGCAATTAACGGAAGTAGAAAACTCTCAGTCATCAGTGAGAATTTAGTGAAAAATCAATTAAATCTGTAAATTTCACCACTTTGGGGGCAAAGATGAAACTAAGCCAAACCAGGATTGTCAGTTCCTTGGAAGTGGGAATAAGAAGCACATTTTCCTTTAACTCGTATTTTCTAACTTACACCAGTGTGATGTTGACATGGCTTTTAGTATAACTCCCTCCTCCCCAGACTGTAATCCCAAATAAACTGTTCAGGTTTTTATGTGATCTCTTATCCGGCAAAAGGCAGATTTCACCAACACATACAGAATAGGGTGTTTCAAGAGAGTGATGCTGGAACCTGAATGAGCACACTAATGTCTAAAACTTTCTCTGAACAGACAAAGGAATAGTAGGCAGCACTTTGTGAGAAACACAACATGATATGAACTAAAAACATGAAGGGCTGCAAACACTTCACAGGGTATGAAAGCTGTTTTGCTTCTTTTAAAAGAAATAGAAGCAATGTTACTGAAACCAAACTCCTAACTGGGACAAAAGCTAGTGATGTTTGAGGAAACAGGAGTTCAATTTCAAGTCCGAAAGTGAAATGTCATGTAAGGGATATATTGTGGGAATATTGTTTTTGAATGAGTGAACATTAAGTATGTAAATAAAAAATGAAGAAAACTTTTGAATGGGTGTGATCTATTTCTGAAAGAATAATATTTTTTGGTCGAATGACTAATGTTGCTTGGTTTATTTGATTTTAGTAGTGAAAATCAAAAGGAAACATACAAACAAAAATAAATCTAAATGACACAGTATCACACATACATCTTATGTACACAGATACAAATGCTCACCAGCTTCTTTAATACACAAAAATCAAGCTAACCATTTCACAGATATTAAAAAAATATCCTAAGCTATTTAATGCAAATTAAGTATTTCTGGTCATTGCTAATTCTTTTACAAGCCACAGTTGCAAGACCAAACTTTTTGTTTTTCAGCAGATGAGGGGATGGCTGAAGGACTGCAACATTTTCCCACTGCTTGTACAGACACTTACATACCTTTGCTGCAGTGTGGATGGTCCTATGAAGATAAGTTAAAGAAAACCTCAGTAACTGAAATAAGAGCTTTCTGGAAGCCTGCAAAACTAACAGTGATTCCTTGACAAATATGAGAAATGTTCCATATAAGCTGTACCAACATATAAGACTAACTGTGCCTCATGGGATACAGCAGCTAACAGACAGCAACAACAAAAAAAAGCAGTTGCAGTACTGCCTTTTTATAGCTCTCCATCTAACCAGTCAGGTAAGTAATTGAAAATTAACTGTTTGAGCCTTTGAGTTTATACCAGTTACCCTTTATTTATTTATTTTATTAGTTCTTTGACAGAAAAATGCACAGCATGCTTCAAAGGCAAGAAAGCTGCAGTGACTTAATTGACATCTACAGTAACCCACCATAACATGTCTGTGAAGATAAGCAGCAACATTAATAAAAAGTACATCTGTACCAAAATACCAAATATCCAGGCCTTCTAGTTATCCCAGATGAAGACTTTAACTTCCGAGGAACAGAAGATAGAATTCTTACATGACAGTTTAACTGTGTGCTTGGGGGCTCTAATTTTTAGGGTTTACAAGAAGTGTTGGGCTCCATTCTGTACACAAAGCTTTTACTTGCAACAGCAGTAGAAGCTAAGGGTACTGACAAATAATGAATCTGTGATCGAATCCTGAAATACAATTGCAAATATACCATCTGGCACTTAAGATTTGACTAAATGGGATTGATACAGCCCACCTGTTCTGTAGCAGTTTCATTATATAGAAGTTTCACCAAATTTCACATAGGAAGTATTAATCTGTGCAAGCATGAGCATGATCTAAAATAAGACAACTGCAGGCATACAACTTTAAAAATAAAGAACAGAATTTATCCATTAAGAGAATGAAATATAAATATATTTAGTGTTCTCAAAAGAGGAAAGAATTAAGTTAGTCTGGAACTTAAGCATGGAATTGGCCATATTCCATCTCTTCACCCTGTTTTCAGTGGACTTTATGCCAAAAAGCATGTAAAAGGTTTTGTCCCTATCAGATTGAGTAATGTCCTAAGATAACCTGACAATAAAGAAGAACAGGAATCTTCTGGACAATTCAATTAATGGTCTTACCCCTGGGTATTTCCAGACTACTGATATGTTATCAGCTCTTAAAAAGCTGGCAAACTTTTGTGATAGGAATGCTGAATTTGCTAGATATCTCTTACCAGAGTCTTCCTCTCATTTCCTAATGTAAAACAAAACTGCTACTGTGCTGCACAAAACATGGAGCAGAAATCAGTGACATTTAAATGACCTATGCAAGCTTATTAATTGTGGTCATGGTTTCAAAAATTAGTTTTTTAACCTACAGGTTCCAATTCTGCCATAGAGCTACAGGCATTTTCTATTAACTCCTGTAGGATTGCAAGACTATGCATGTGTGGGAAATGTTTGTTTGTTAGTAATTAGTTATGTTTATCACACAAGAATATGAAGATACCAAGGTGAGATATCAATGAACATCACTGTTGCTCTAAAAGAAACAGTATAACTTTAACTGGGGCTACTGATGGGAGACAAAAACACTTGGTGCTGACACCCATCTAAGGCTAGATGGAGGAGGTGGGTTTGCACCAGCAAGCAGGTAATAGTGTACTGCACCATGGGCAGTGACTATGCTGTTTTGACAAAAATCTGTGTGAGGGACACCCTGCGTGAAGGGCAACAGTCTGTCAAAAGCAAACCCTATATAACTTTTCGATGACAGTTTCACCATCTCCTCTATCTCTAGTTCCTCAGTGATGTATATGTACCTTGAAGGGTTATGTTTTCAGTAAAAACAATGTGCATGGTCTATTTTGTACAGGAGGGCACAAAGTAGTTGGGTCAGCTGCCTGTGCTGCCCTGCTATATGGAATCTGGGACTGAGAACCCTTAGAGGGAGGGAAAGAGTGTGACGTCTCCACAGGCTATGCTCTATGAGCTGAACAAGCTCACATGGTGCCCTCTGCCTTTGCAGGGGAATCTCTTCTCTCCGGTATGTCACCCACCCAGAAGTGGCCCGCCGTGCAGTGTGGGGTTAGTTGCTGGTGTGGGGCACAGCAAGCTGGGACCCTGTAGTGTGAGGCAAGTAGGAAAACCCTGAAAGGATCAGGAACTTCCATGTGGTAAGGAGCAGATCTGCTGCCAACCCTCAGTAGTTGCAAAACCAGGAGAAACTGGAGGCTTGCATACTGTTTGCTTTACCATACTGGCAGAAAATGCCAGCTCTGCAAGGACACAGAGTGACTGGTTTTCAAATGTGTTTTACCTACAGTTTTTCATATTTAATGAGATACCTGTTCCAGATTATTAATTTGTGTCCTAATGAAACCTATCTTATAAATGTAAACACCAAATGTAATACATTTGGTGTACTTGAGTAGGGCATCAGATAAGAAAAAGATAAACCTCTGTTACCTCTGTTCCTCACCAACACAACCTTGTCAGATACACGGATTACAAAAAAAGCCTCTGACTTCCCAGTCTATCTTTTGTTACCAAGGAACACTTCTCAAGACACAAGTATGCTTGTTGGCTTGTTTAGTTTGATATATAGTCTCATCCAAGAAAAGAAGCATGAAACTGGTATTAGAAGAAACCAATGAACAGCATCAAATGCTCTGAGGTGTTGGACTTGAAGATGGCACAGAACAAGATTTTGTCACAACAGGAAGAACATAGAACAAAACCACCAGAGACCAAGTGGAGAAAGAATGTGGCTTCTGTGACTCTGTAGTGCTACAAGGTGTCTGGAAGGTACCTACACTGTTCATTTCAAAATACTTTAAAAACCAGTCTAGACATACAGCAGCACAAATAGCTGGAACATTGCTCTGTAGTAGCCTTTGCCCTCCAACCAAACCAGATCACTTTCCTGCGTTTTCCTTTAGAAGTTCAGATTTCTACCATTCTTTGGCAGGGGTGGGAGGTGGGGGAGGAAGGCAATCATATAATTTCCAACTTTCATGGTTCTCTATTCATTGCTCACTTCAGTCTATGTCTGGTACTACAACACATGCCATTTACCTCGTATGTGACTTCAGTCACATTCTTCATGTCCTCTCCAGCTACCCTTTAGTGACAGCGTCAAGCTTCTCCTCTTGACTCCAATCAACTTCACACCGAGAGCAGTGCTGGTACAGGAAGGTAAGGGGTAGGGCTTGTGATCAGACCTGCGGCAGACACTGAAGCCTTGGGCTTTTATCAGAAGTTGCTGCTAGGAGAAAGGGCTTCGGCTCCACGTCACCCAGCTGGCTGAGGACAAGAGATGAGCTATCCTGGGTACTGACATCCAGAAGTTCCCCTGCAATTCTCCTGAGCTTATTAAAATAACGTTTCTAAAAGACTACCAAGTAGCATTTCATACAAGCAGAACGAGACCTGTGCTGGATTGCTTCAGCATTCAAAATTGCCATTGACAGCAATGGACACCGGCAGTATCTCCACTGAGGCTTTTCCCAGCAGGTTCATCACAATGGAGATGCGATAATCAGTGATGCATTAAGTTACCAGGAAGGATCAGGTGGGTTAGTGCTACAATTCCTCTTCAACATTCATCTCTAAGAGATGTAGAAATGCTCACGGAAAAGTAGGAAAAGCTTGTCAAAATGACACAGCCTTGGTTTTGGCACTCTACTGAAGTCATTCTTATTCGCAAATTCTCCTTTTTACTGACACAAATACCTAGATCCAAGATCCTTAGTTAGGTTCCTAGATTTGAAAAGGAAGAGATTCTACCTTTTAAAGGGGAATTTTTAAAAATCAACTCAAGACTGTCTTGTTTTCCTCAACAGGGGCAGTTTGGATGATTCATTATATAATACCATGTGATTGAAACTGTCCACCACCAAATCACAAATGATGTCTCTTTACCAGAAATAATAATAAATGTATTATTAGTAGGTAAGACATTAAATAGATTGCATTAAGATTGCTAAAGCACATTTATGAAATACTGGAACTGAGGGTCTAATTCCTGTATGCAGTTAGATTCACAGGGGAATTTAAAGAGTAATACTATTTATTAATAATTATTGGTATAATTCCCTTATTATGATGATCAAGGAAGCTTTAAAACACTTATTTGAAAGAGGTAACAATCATCTGGGCACTGATCCAGCAAAGCACTTAAAAAAGTTAATTTTCTTCATGAAAATAACCAACTGGATTTGAACACAACTGACACACTTAGGGTAAGATAATCCAGGCTTTGTTAAGCTTACAGTGGGAATATCAAGTAAAAGCATTATGAAAGTAATCCATGAAATCCTGCCAGAACTTTGCCTCAGTATTACACCATTATCACACATTCTTCAAGGGGCTAATTTCTTCTGGAAGACTACCAAGTAAAAAGAAGACATTTTATAGGAACTAATCAGGGGTGGGGAAATCCATTGCAGACCCAAGCACGCTTAAAACCAATATGTAAACAAATAGCTAGATGACCACAAAATCCGTATCTGGCCAAGATTCAAGTGTCTGACCTGAAGCCACACCCTGAACCAGGTCTTCCACATCTGATTCTGAAACACATTTTCTTCTTTACTCACATTCTTTAATAAGCAGCTGCACAGGCTCCTTCAGAGACAAAGACTTGAGCTAGGTATCTGGGTGTTCAGTTGCAATTTATCGAAAAAAAAGAAAGAAACACAGGAACAGATTTTATTAAACATCTTGGTGATGTTTACCTTTGGAGTGGGTAGGAGCTGATCACAGTAGTTCTGGACAAACTGCTAAGCCTCTGTAGTCTTTCTGGAAGGCATCCTGCCTGCATCTGGCCCCAGTCCCTTTTATCTTACCTGATGCAGGGAGGCTGCCTCTGAGGTTGCGAGCTTGTCATAGCTTGTCCAGAGTCCCAAAAGCTATCTAGCTATCTACTTAAAGAAAGCAGTGCACCTCTTCAGAGTCCCCTATGGAAATCTGTTCTCTTTTTACCAAAGACTTTTTTCATCACATTGAAAATTTTTAAAAAATAATCATGGTATTCAGCCTGAAATGTATACAAGGCTTTTTGGAAGCATATTTCTTCCTTTTTTTTTTCCACCAACCATGAAAAAAGTAGTGGTCAAGGTATAGTACCTTTGAATTTCTGTAATATAATTTAGACTGGATTTAGCTGCAGCAGAATGAGTTTCTAAGGACAACATCAATTATTTGCTGTCTACTTATACTACAACATCTGATCATGCTCTCCTTTTTTACTTTTTGCTCTTATTTCAGACCAATATTATACTCTGTATATACATTTAAAGTATTTCATTTTATACATAGAGTCCAATAAATTCATCAGCAGTATCTAGTAATACAATTTCTGCCTATGCCTCTTGGCTGTGACTTGCCCTATGCTGGACAGAGAGTTCTTGTAAATGAATTCAGCACAATAAGGAATGAAACGTAAGATGAAGAGTTTCACATAAAATCACACTGCAAACGCTCTGTCCACATTCCACACACTTTTATAGTGTAACCTACCAAATTCTCAGTCTGGTTTCCTACCTCTCCTCCTGTCCCTGAGCAACCAGTAAACACTAGGTTCTACTCCAGCACACACAGCATTCAGGGAGACACCCATTTCCCATCTCTCCATCCACTGCCCACTTATATAACACACGTTTTTTAATTAACCTTCACAACTACCTTTATGCTTAGATTACTACTGTTCCTAAAGTAATGTCAATGGGTTTCAACATTACATACTTAAAACCTTTCATTTCAAACCATACCACTTCCCTCAGCCACATGGAACACGCAAAGCAACCAGAACAAAAGGACATCGTATTCAGGAGTCAAGAAACTAGGAGAAGATGTAAAAGCCATTTTATCATTTGCATGTCGCATGACATTTCAACTCTATTAAATATAGCTCAGCACCAGAAAATAAAATTGCAAATATCATTAGCTGTATTAAATTATATTTGAGCTACTGAAAAGACAGTGCACTGATGGTGGAATGTAAATGGATGGCCTGACACATTCAGGATGAAGGTTAATCCTAGGGGTTTCGGAAATCAAATGGAATAAAAAGTAAAAAATCCCCACACGACCACTGAAGAGCATTTCATTAATTATATGCACCTCTACATAGCTCCCAAACTTGAGGCAAATCCTTTACAAAGAAAGAAAGGGTGACAGTCTACATCATAAAGTTTTATCTGTATGCCACGTGGTGTAGGACTGTGCAGAGATACTTGGCCAGCTCTGGAAGCAACAGCAGTACAGCTGTGCCCACTCTGCTGGGAGAGAGGCATACCTGATGTAGTTGCTGCACTGCTATTATACCTAACAGTCCTTCCTGCATCTGTGCTAGTGGCACAAGCACATCAGACATCTCTAACATGCCATGGCATTGCATAGACTGGCTCATACAATACAAACTATAAATGAACAGAATGGGAACTGAGCATGGAACAGCTGTTACGAAAGACAAGTGCTGCAGCAATTCTATCCGATGTAGGATTTTCCATATTTCATGACCATGTTGACATTATATCACAGAATCATTTAGGTTGGAAAAGACCCTTAAGATCATCAAGTCCAACAGTTAACCAAGGACTGCCAAGTCGACCACTAAACCATGACCTAAGCTCCGCATCTATGTATTTTTTAAACACCTCCAGGGAGAGTGATTCCACCCCCCCTCCCTGGACAGCCTGTTCCAATACTTGACCACCCTTTCAGTGAAGAAATTCTTTCTAATATCCAATCTAAACCTCCCCTAGTGCAACCTGAGGCTGTTTTTTCTTGTCCTATTGTTTGATACCTGGGAGAAGAGACCTACCCCCACTGGCCTACAACCTCCTTTCAGGTAGTTGTAGAGGGCGATAAGGTCTCCCTTGAGCCTCCTCCTCTCCAGGCTAAACAACCCTATGCCACACTCCAGCTATGTCCCAATTTGAGATGAGACCTGAATGGTAATTTCTCTTTACTGCCTTTTCTCCTCCCCGTCTCCTCTCAAGGTCCTCATTTCAGGTGAAGGCTGGAAAGAAGCTGTGTTGTATTTAAGGAGATCCTCTAGCATAAAAGCCTAGCAGATGAGGGCTGTTGGTGTGTGCATGCACCCCAAGATTAGAATTTTGGGGTGTACCACAGATGGCACATGTACTGCAGGCATCCAGAGCTTAACTTCATCTACTCCAACATAAGAGCAGCAAGTAGGAGACCAGAGAAAAAAAAAAGTCAGCATTTCCTTAATGAACACCTTTGTCTGCAACCTTTTCTGAGCTTATGCCCTTAAACACAAAGAAATGTATCCCTCTTACCCTCTCTCAGGGAATAATCATTGACCATTCCTTGGAATTTTAACCTCTTTAGATAGAATACACTGTAGTGATGACTTCAATTAATAATTTATTAAGTAAAAATTTTTTATATTTTATTAATTTTAAATTACTTTTTTAATAATTTCAATACTATGTAACTTCTTTTTTAGTATTATTTGGAAGATTAAGTGGAACTTTATACACAGATGGTCAACTTCTGTTGACCATATTGTAGTTCTTCAGTTTTACCCTCCTTGGAAGTATTTAATCTGCAAAATGAACTGTCCTAATCAACTAATTACTTGGTAAAATAATTAGCTTGTGTGTCAAAACATTTCTCTAAAATGACTACCTATTCATATTTCCAAACATATTGTCTAACCTTTTCCATACTTCATATGATTTAAATGTTCATTTTTATTGTATATTGAACAAATTTTTTCCTGAGTTGTCTAACACAACCTCTAGCTCTCTGCAGTGATTGCTACTGAAAGAAAGCAACACACAGTACTATTCAAATTAATATTCCCAGTGTACCGTTCCTTTCACTTGATAATGCTCAAATTTGTCTGCCTTTATGCTGCCAATTGATTCACCTATGTCGCCATCTTTGCTCTATTTCTTTGCATTTCATTCAAAGTATTCCTATTTTTATTAAAGCTAATTCCTGTTTACATGTAGTATCAGCTTTTCCGTGTCCTGCACCTTACCACAAACCATCTACTAAGCTTTCACACACCCTGGTGACTTAAGGAGGACAAGAGCAGGCCAGTGGCAGTTGTGTCTCCCCACACTGGAAACCTACATCTCTGACTGCCTGTCAGAAGCCAAGCTGAACAAACTTTACAGCACTCTGAAAGGCTGTCTTGTTCACTCAGCCTGCAAAAGGTGCATTATTTGATTTTTGTTTTCTACTTTTCTTTGTTGTAGTTAGTTTGATGCTGAAGGCCATTCCAGGTTTTATAAAGCAAGACTTCTGAATTAATATCATGCTTGGTTTTTAGAAATTATTTATAACATTCAAATCCTCTTGTCACAATACAGTAAATAAATACATCAGTATTAATGAAAATATGAACATAAATTACTGTGACTCTGCACTGAAATCTAGGGTTTTTTAAATGGTCTTCTGGAGTGACATGCTTACCATATTTCAGTAAGCACTAATGCTAATCTGTTCAAAGACCAGAGAAAAAGATTTTTGAAGCTGCAAGTCAGACTAGTGTCAAGGAACAAAACCAAAAGAATGGTTCATAGCTAATAATTCTAAAGATAAAGTATGAAGAAAAATAGCTTTAGCTGCATTAAGCATAATGTATAAAGACTTTCAATTTCCCACACATTCTCATCTCAGAGGCATCTTATCTCTCCAACTGCTTATTTGTTGAATTCAGTAATTACATATACTTGAAAATAGAAATATGAATGGTCAAATTAAAGAAAAAGTAATGCATTGTTCTGCAACCAACAGATGCAACGAAACACGATTTCCTACAGTCTTGAGTCCTACTTCACACACACTCCTTAACCAAAATAATTTCAGCTTCTCTCCTACCACATGTACTTCCTGATGTCTCTTCTGGGCAGGAGACAGCACCTGCTGTGCTTAGCCTGGAGGTATGTATATGTCGATTCCTGTCAAGGAGAATATGTAACAGCTTTCCACTCAGTTGGGCACTGATTTAAGTTTTTCCTCTTTAGTGAGCCACAGCCATCGTGAAACTTGTAAGAACTTAATTATCTTCAGGACTCGCTAAAGACTTCCCATGTGGCAGGAGCAAGATCAGCAGTTCAAACCCTGATGCAGAGGACTGACAGACAGAAAGTGATTGCACTATCCTTGTTTCCTTAGGAAAGAGTAAAATGTTATACCAAATTAAAGCTCCATTACATTAGTGGTACTGGTAACACAGGGTCCATGAAAATTTCAACAGCTAATTAAATTTATTGAGGAATATAACATTAATGACCGGCACAATATAATTAAATATACATTAAAAGTATAATTTAAAAATGTATATTTTGAAACTGATATGTACCCTACACACTACCGTTGTTATATATAACGTGTGTATGCATATGTAACTATGTATAAAGCGTGAAATAAAACCCCCAAAGTATTTGAATTGTATTTATGATTTTTTTTAACTGTAGGCCCTCCTCCTAATAGAAACCAACCTAAATGGCTGATGAGATACTTTTAATCCTTGCACAGCTCCAAGGCTCAGCAGTTTGAGCACGAACTGACAGTGGTTGCTGCCACAACTACAATTAAACCAGGCAGAGCAAGGAGCTGGGGTGGTTCACAAGCCAGCTTTAATAGCCATTCTATTAGCTACTTGGTAATGAGTCTCTTCACAGGTTTTATTTCTTCCTTAAATGTTATCATTAATATAAACAACCTTTACTCTGTATTGAAGGCAAAGGCCTAACCAGGATTGATGTCTCATCACCCTACTGCTGTCTCTTCCATGCCTTCCCCAAGGGTGGACTGGCTTTCACCTGAATCTCAAGTCTCTGAAATCCTTCTTTTTAAGACCCAGAGTTGCTTATTTTCTTCCTAAAACCCACATGACTGTTCATTCCTTTCTTAGTCATATCCCTGAGGAATAACTAGTCCATGGTTTGGTTTGAGCACTCTGGACAAACAACTCTCCTTGTTTGCTTCACTTGGCTTCCAGTGAGGGAAAACCTCTGAAAAGCCCTCTTGACACCCTCCTGGTCTCTGTGGTCCTCATGGAAAACTACCATATTCCCCTTCCCAGCCCACTCTGAGAGGCGTCATTCAGACTTGAGCAGTACTGCTGGCAACCACCTGCTTGTTTTACCCTTAAAGTCATCCACAGTTTGATTGCTCCTGTCACAATTTCCCAGATGCAGTTTGGCTATTACATGCAAATGCCTCCTATGAAATGAATATGCGAAGCTAAATGAAAGCTTCCTGTCAAAACAGAGGTTGTGATAAAAATGCTGTTCCCAGAACCAGCACTGAGTTCAAACAGGCATATTCCCAGCATGCACAAACATCACTCCGGAAAGTATGGGTTTCCATTGTTCTATAAAACAAGGGATAGAAGGCTCAGAAATACACAGGTTAGATCCCACACCTTAAATATGATTCTCAAAAGAATTTTTGTGAGAATTGTTTATCAGGAGGGAATTAACTGAGAGCAAGCTAATGCAGCTCAGTAACGTACTCTTAATAACTCACACGTGGTCTACTAAAGCACCTAAATCGATACTCATTTAGAAGAATATTTTCATCTTCAAGCTCTGTCATGAAACAGAAGGAGGAACATTTTCAAGATGCAGTCTGGTCCATGCCCATAAAGCAATGTGCTGGCATCTGCTGTCATTTTCTCTTTTCTCTATGCTGACCTGGTAGAAAGATGGTGTAGCTTGTGGACTCGTCATCATCAGTGTTCATGGCCGTGATTTTTATCACAGGAAAGGTACTCAGTGCTTATAGGATTACTGCATTAGGCATTTTTTTGTTTGGGATATGAACAGGCTGGTAGGAAACAACAAGAACTGTAAGAGGCATATGCGGTGAAAGACCTCATACTTTCAGCCTTTTCTGCCTTCTTTAGGCAAGCCTAAGGGAAAAAAATAACTGTTTGTGGGAGGGACAAGAAAGATCCTGCTAAAATCCTGATCCTAATGTTAGGTTAATAAGCACTGGATTTCAATAGAAGCAATTACTCCAGAAGGAAGCAAATCGCAAGAGAGAGAAAAATGAGCTAAGAAAAATGGCGTAGTACAAAAAGAACAACAAAACAAAAAATCCCAACAGAAAAACAGAGAAACACTTGTACATCTAGATCAGTTTGTATCCCACAGCAGTATACATACATCTTATTGCACAATTTCATACTTTGAATATCTATTTTTGACAGAGCAGTAGAAATAAATGTAAGTTTCAAAATGAAGTTATATTTAGTAAAAATACACAGTCCCTGCAGACCACTGCCCCTCATGCATCTGCAGAGAAAAGACCACTTCTAACAACATTTCTCTGGCCAAGCAGATTTCCTTTGCCACTACTCAAATGAAAAATGTGTCCAGCTCTCCAGAAATGCTCTGCAGTTAGAGTCTCTGGTGACTCTTGGCAGACTCAAACCTATCAAGAATATCAAACAATCCAGCCAACACAAGTCTCACCTACAGCTGTAGAAGCCACCTTTCTGACCCATTAACTATCCCATAGCTGATCTCCTGGGAGAACAAACAGCAGACCTGGCTGCTGCCAAAACAGTCTCACTGCTTTCCCATCAGCTGCCAACACGGTTCTTCTCACCAGGAGAGCAGCGCAGAGCAGACAGCAGATGGCCTCTCTCCTGTCCACACATGATGCACATCCAGAAGCTGAACTCATAACACCATTTTTCAAACTAATATTAGATTCTTCTATGTTACTTCAGCAGAAGCACAGTGATTCCTAATCTGCAGAAGCAATCACTGAAATTGTAAAGTTGTGTTGGCATTTGCAATGCTCTACATTTAACGAAAGACACCAATAAGTTTTTGAGAAACTTTCAAAGGTTAGAACAGTAGCTGACGTATGCTGTATATCAGCCAAATACTTCACAGGAGATTACTGAGAAACTCTGAAGTTTATTCTGGACAGAAGAAAAAACAAAAAAATCAGCAAACCTACTGTATCCACTAGAGTAACTAAAATGGGTATCACCCAGAAGAGACCACAATTAAAATGTACCTTGCTTATGTATATGCACAAATATATGTATGTGTGTAGACATATGCAGATGACAGAAAAATGAGATAACGAACAGTTAGCAACACTGCTGTTTAAATTACCATGATTCAGGATTAACAGAGCACATGTAATTCAGCAATTTGTTATACCCCATCTGCAAAATCAGGTAGAGAGTAGTGAATCATTTATTATTCATATGTGGATCAAATTTTTATCCAGCTCTCACTTACAAAGTAATATGGTACTGCTATCCTTTTTCAATTTTAGAATGGTATTATTTTAAAGAACTAGCATGAAATCTGATTTATAAAAAGGAGAGCTGCAGCCCAAAACGCGCTGAAGCAAACTCAGCAAGGACCAGGAAACCAGCTGAATGTGCACTTCTAGTGTGACATTTTAGCCATCCCTGAAGAGATATGCAGGAGAATTATACACTAATACATAATTACCTTTAGAATTAATACTTAAGTTATGCTTTTGTATTTGATATATTTAGGACCAGTACATTATGTTAGCAAAGTTATTGCGACCATTCCGCATTTAGTCCTTGAATCAACACCTCAAATGGATGTTTAGGACTAAATTTAAGAACAATTTCTAGAGCAGTTATATAGTCACATTTCTGAAACTTGCCTCAGGCAAGACTTCAGCCTATCTGGTTTATCCAAAGGAAAGCTAAGATGAAATAGCACATTCCACAGATACCAGCAGACAGTAACAGATTTCATACTATCCATAATGTTTTAACATTTATTTCATTTTAAAATATATTTTAACACAGGCTGGGATTCATCCAACCTATCATTAAAAAAGTCTGTAATGTAAACATTAATCTCTGATCTCTTCATCTGGAGATCCTTTAGAGTTAATGAGCATTTCTAATAGTGCAAGTATAAACAAGTGGAGCATCTTACTGAGACATCTTTAAAAAAAACCCATGCAGTTCAAATTAATGTCTGTATCGGGAAAAGGTTCTGTGGTTTGCAGTGTCTAGGAATTACTTTTGTCCTAAAAATCTATGAATAACTACTGCCTTGCATAATTCGTGGAAGCTCCAGTAAGCAATTTTTTGAAGAGTTAGTCTTTTTAATGAAAAACATACACTCTTCTTGATCCAAAGTGAAAAGCCACACATCCAAGACATCAGTCCTGCAAGGCCAGTTGGTACACTCTGTTCTCATCCAATGAAGCAGGTGTAACAGTACTGAGGCATGTTAAGAAACTGTAGTGGTATCTACATTAAAACATGTTTGTAGCTGCAACCCTAAACTTAAAAAAAAATTGTTGAAGGCACACAGTGCTACCTGCTTCACAGCAAAATGAGTTGAAGACAGAAATACACTTGAATTAGGCAATCTTAGTTGGACATACCTTGTCTTTTTACGGTCCCTATTGTGTCAACCACCAGAAGAAATTACAGCCCTGAACAAAATTTTCTGAACAGCAAAATGGTAAGATAAATTACCTGGGCTGTTGCAATGTATCAGTGTATCAATCAATAATGTCATCTCTGCAAATTTGCAGCAGTTTTAATTGATACTGCTGTGCATAGTTCTATTGTTTGAAAAAAAATCTGTTGGCTTTCTTTAAAAACAAAAATTTCAAAAGCACAATTAACTACACTGTTGGGAAAGCTGGTGCATATCCAAAACAGCTCACAGGTGAAGACCTGTGAAAAAAGACCCATGAAGAAGACAACGCTATACATTTACATTTCTGCCACACTGGCTGTTCCGTGAAGAGGAGCAGACCACTCCAACAATACATCTCAAAGGATAAGAATGTGGAGCAGCAGGAGCCAAGGCAGTTGAGTAATTCATCTCTCTTGAGAGGAGTTAAGACACGATTGCACTCTGTACTGGCTGGCACAAACTCTTCAACAACAATCTACTATGTGGAAAACAGACTGGCCTTTGTACTTTGTTTATGCTTTTCCCAAGAGCATCGCTCTTAAAATACTTCAGTAATTCAAAAATAAAGCCTCCAATACAAAAGGCAGCTGCAGAGTTACAGAAATTAATGTATAATAAGCAGAATGTATCCTGTGAAGGCCTTTTCAGAAGAATGTTGATTTGAACTGTTTCTACACATTCAAACATATTCAAAGCGAATTCTGCAAGACTGTTGAGAAGTATTTAGTTTGAAGCAACAGTTATATCCAAACACAGATCTAACTCTTCCATACTTTGGGGCACTGCAGTGCTTAATTTTAATGGGAATTGCATCATAGAAATACAACTATCTATAGAAAGCATTACCTTTGAATATCTGGATATTTAATCAACTTTCAGAATATTTCAAAGAGCTTTCTTAGATGAAACTTATGCAGTAACTAACACAACACAACACCATTGCTTCTGCTGAAAACCTACCGAATGATATACTTGCCTCTCAACTTTCTCTTCAAATAGATGGGAGTCATT
Source organism: Falco naumanni (assembly GCF_017639655.2). Taxonomy (NCBI): domain Eukaryota; kingdom Metazoa; phylum Chordata; class Aves; order Falconiformes; family Falconidae; genus Falco; species Falco naumanni. The sequence continues at coordinate 49,805,714 of NC_054058.1, read as the reverse complement.
GCACTTGGTCATTTCACAGAACCATGTCTTTGAGCCAGACTGTGTGAGAGGCACACAGCAGGGACCTTGTGCCACTTGTCTGCAGCCAGAGAGAGCACTCCTCTGCTGCAGCTCAGCATCTCTCCCAATCCTGAATGAGGCACAAACGACTGGCAGATCCTACACAAGGCTGTCTAATCCCATAAGGTCAGAGAGTAAAAGGGAGGCTGCAAAGTCATATTACAGATGCGCTGCCCTCCCCCCAGCCTTGCTGTCGTTTTACATGACAGGCACTGTTGAGAGATGGTGGTCAGACCTATAAGCTTAGCATGTGGCCTGCTCCCTCTCCATGTCCCAGGAGATCAGGAGAGAGCCATGCAAGAGACAGCGGCTTACTCTCAGCTGCTTCCAGTGCTTTCCCCAGGGAAAAGTACTGGATGAGGCACTGCATGTATTACACCTGACCTGCAGGATTCCTGGAGCTACGCAGACACGGACCCACAGCACTACCTGATGGGCTTGTATGCAGGTGCCCTTTCCCAGCAGGAGAATAAGCAATGCTATCTGCCACTGCAGGGAAGTGCAGGCTCTGGCACTTCCACCTCCCACTCCTCAGTAAGGACCTTTGTCCTTCATTTTGCTTTTTTCCCAGCCCAAGCATAAAAGTAATATTCATCTTTACTGATGGCAGTTATAAATTAGAAACAGCAGGAGACTGTGGCCATTCTGAATGAAGACAAAAAGCATCAGGTATACCCAGCTGCTCCTGGAATCACAAGCTCATTCATACAGAACAATAAGCAGGGGAATGGTTGTTCTTTAATAACAAAGGAACTGCATGCGCCATGCCAATTATGGGCTTATTGGTAAGGAAAGTATGACGACACATATATGGAAAATTGAGCATGAGGAACAGTGCAACAAAGGTAGCTTAAATCTTTCTCAAACAGAAAAGATGGATGAGAATCATTTGATGGACTTAATCTCAGATACAAAACAGGTTTTAGGAATGAAAGATCTGTCTCATGAACACTTGTCCTATGAAAAAAGATATAATAAGGTTTATTTATAAGCACAGAGGACAGAACCACTATGAAAGTCTGCTTATAGCAGTGTGCATTGCTACGGGCATTGAGAAGCACACTGTCCTGCATCACCACACAAGGCCAGCTACTAGCTCCATCAGATCTGGCTGATAAGAAGCTTCACTTATACCTGTAAATCAAAATAAGAGTGTAAGCACAGTTTCTGTATGGACCAGAGCTATTACAGTCTGGTATGATGCTAACCACAGTGCAATAGTATCCCCTACCCACTAAGGTGTGAGCTTTATCCCATACTAAACATACAAATGGTAAGACACTCATCAACTTCCAGGAATTCCGATCAGGCAACTGGAATCACAAATAACTATTAATAAGCTGCACTTATGTCTTTGTTAATATAGAAATCAGCTTTCCAGAATAAAACCAACTGAAGAGTTAGCTCTCTTCAGAGACTACAGAGCTGGAGGCCTGTAGCTAGCGGTGTTCCCCAAGAGTCAGTACTGGGTCCAGTCCTGTTCAACTTACTTCATCAATGAGCTGGATGAAGGAACAGAGCATACCCTCAGCATGATACAAAACTGGGAGAAGGCTGCGCTGCCATTCAGCGAGATCTGGACAGGCCAGAGAGTTGGGCAGAGAGGAACCTAATGAAGTTCAACAAAGGCAAGTGTTCCTCCTAGGAAGGAAAAACCCCATGCACTAGTACAGGCTAGCGGCTGACCTGATGGAAGACAGCTCTGCAGAGAAGGACCTGGGAGTCCCAGTGGAAAACAAGTTGCCCATAAGCCAGCAGTGTGCCCTTCTGGCCATGAAGGCCAATGCTGCATGAGAGTGCATTAGGAGAAGCATGGCCAGCAGGTCAAGGGAGGCTATCCTCCCCCTCTACTCTGCCCTGGTGAGGCTGCACCTGAAGTGCTGTGTCCAGTTCTGGGCTCCCCAGTCCAAAAGAGACAAGAAAGTACTGGAGAGGGCCCAGCAGAGGGCTACGAAGATGATTAAGGGACTGGAGCATTTGCCTTATGAGGAAAGGCTGAGAGAGCTGGGCCTGTTTAGCTTGGAGAAGACCGAGAGGGGATCTTATCAATGCTTACAAATTTCTTAAGGGCAATATCAAGAGGATGGGGATGGTACCAGGCTCTTTTCAGTAGTGCCAAGCAACAGACCAAGGGGCAACAGGCACAAACTGAAACATAGGAAGTTCCGTCTGAATATGAGGAAAAACTTCTTTACCTTGAGGGTGACAGAGCACTGGAACAGGCTGCCCAGAGAGATTGTGGAGTCTCCTTCTCCGGAGACATTCAAAACCTGCCTGGACACAATTCTGTGCAACCTGCTCTGGGTGAACCTGCTTTAGCAGGGGGTTGGACTAGATGATCTCCAGAGGTCCCTTCTAACCCCAACCATTCTGTGATAAATCAAGCTTCAAAGACTGAAATCATGCCTACAACATATGCCATTTTACTAGCATTGAGCAATATAGTATACAAAAAGTCATGTAATTTTAATTTGAAAACAGCCAAAACAGTCAGATAAATATCTGACTCTAGAATAATTAATTAAACAGTAAAATCAGAGATTTTGGGGTATTTTTCAGACAGGTTAGCCAGAAATTACTATGAAATTAATTCTGTTCTACTGTAATTTATTCATTAAATTAAAAGCAACTGAAGCAGTATGTAAAATAGAAATGCAAGGAGGTATTTCACAAAAAAAAAAACCAACACCCAAAAAACAATGCATAAGAAGAATTAATGTTATGTGCTTATATTTCACAGATACCTTGGGTTCAGCACTACACAAACGTTCAACAAAACAGTTTTTCAATGTATCAGTCAAAGACATAATAGTTCAGACTTCAAGAAAGATCTGAGCTAGAGATAGGTCAATACCTACAAGAGTCACTATAGCACTACTCTGAGCTGGTGCTTTCCTTGTCCAGTAGCAGAAAATTATGAAATTATATTAGGTAAAAGGTGCAGAAGTTGAACATGTCAGTAATAAATAACTTTAAGCCAAGGAATCATGTTTTGCCATTAGGAGCTGTGACTTCCTCTGGTCCTGTTCTACAACAGAATAGTGAATGTCACTTCAAGCGTTTAAAACCATATACTGAAAATTGTTTCCAAAATTCTATTAAAACATCTCTTGTTTATGTTCTTTCTTGAATGTTAGTCTTAGAAATATACATTAACTTCACACAATCTTTAAGTGATCTTTGAGGGGGTGGGGGGAATCACGCTCGCATACCCCTAAGGAAAATCTAAGCATACTCCTATAGGGAGCTAGATGGATTAGAAATCACTACGCCCAGTTGAGCTGCCACTGTTATTTCAACTGTCCATCCCACCAGACTAGCTTCGTCAGAGGCACATAATGTTGCTTATTGCAGTGTAACATGACTTTATAGGTAGCCTAAAGTTAGTCTACCTTTCTATAGTGAATACAATCATCACTGAGCTATGGGCTTCCTATTGTCCAGCAATATATTATCTACAGAGCCAAGTCAGGAAGGGCTTTAGCCTGCTCTAACCTGATCACCCGTTACCACCTCCCACATTTCAAACATATATACATTTTAGAACTCAATAGGTCATATCTAAATAGTCAATGAAAACATAGATTGGGTTCTATGTTTTTGTATTATATCTATAAAAAGATTGTTTGGTGTGGCTTTCATGGCAGATGCAGTCTCAGAAGAACAGACTACTCCAACCTTCAAACAGGAACTGACAGATATACATATAAAATATCAATTCAAACCAGACACGTATTTGAATCAACAAACCTTGCCAGTGGACCTAATGCTACAATGTTATACTTCAATATAGCTTACATTTAAAAACTAATCACGTTGCTGAGGCCAAAAGCACAATACTGCTTCTGTGCATTAATTCAGCATAAATTTCTGAATTAACACTGTTTTTACCACTTTTTCCATTGCATTGGGACTAATTATTTGCTACTAAGAAGCTCATATCTTTCACTTCATTACTTAAACATGGTAATAAATTATTTTTTTAAAACTGTATATAAGAATTGAAAAAAGAAGTCACCTACCTCTAATAAGCTGGACTCTGTTACAATGCAGATCCAGAGGCAGTATCTAGAATTGAATAAAACCAGGGTTCAGTTATTTGCTCAACTCTCAATTTTTCAATTACCAATTCTGTTAGAATCTGTTATGCATACTTTCATAACATTCTCTTACAATCAGCTTTTCCCAGATGTTTCCTGTAATTCATAAATATGTGGTTTTCCAGTTAGTCACTTTCTTGCATAAAGGTAAGGCATATTAAAAAAATCCTACCAAAATTAAACTTCAAAAGCAGCGTGAGCTTGTGTGGTTTTAGTTTTCCTGATTACTTGATATACAAGCTATTATAGACTGTCTTTAAAAATAAGCTTTGGTGCACATTTAGCTATTTTTAAAGTCATTAATACCTTGTCAGAAAAAACTTGATTCTAGCACTCACTCCTGCAATAGGTTACACTGAGATGCCTGCTCACATACACGCTGGTATACCATCCTCAAACTCCTGCCTTCTCTTTACACATTTCATTCTACCTTTACAGTATCTCTTCTGATCCCTCTTGATGTTTGTCTCTATCCAGAACATTTTGGCATGCCCTTCCAGAATGATTCAAAACTCTTTACTCAACTTCAGCTTTGATTTCTTGCCAAACCTTCTCCAGTTCACAGCTGTAGATATTGTCAAACTACCTCCAAATCTCCATTTCCTCTCTTAGCACTTTGGCTGTAATATCCACTATATGTCCATATCAGTGGATCCAAGATAGGAACTACATTACGGTGTCACTAGCAATTTTTCAAACATTTCCAAGATTTAGTGCAAAACAAACACATCATATAACACAGAGTACTCACTTCAGAAGTTGGCTACATAAACTAACAGATTTACAGCTCACTCCCATGCCTGTATTTCATTTTGTAACTGTACTTCATCCCTATTATACAAAAGATTTTTGTGTTAATAGCCAAATGGACAATGATTCAAGTATGTGAATGTGAGGAAAGGAATTTTTTAGATATATAAGATCCGATTGCTATTTCCATAGGTGACATAAAAGACCCAAGCATCCAGGCTCCAAAGCTATACTACTTTGCAGGTAGCTTAGTCAAGGTATGTGTGCTCGTTACTCTATTTTGCTTGTGCTCCGATTTACTGTAATGCAAAATCAGATCTTCCCTTTAGTGATTTGATGACCATTTACAAGATTGAAAATGTAATAATTTTTCATAAGGCTTCATTAAATTTTGTAATTCTACTTCTTTCCACACACTGCATGCCTGTGTAAAGAGGCACAACTTTCTTGTGGCACCTTATCTTCAGAAGTTTAATGTCACAGTCTTTTCACTGTGCTGAGAGGAGATGATGATCACTGTACTTCCAGGCTTAGCCCTTCTTTCTCTTATAAAGTAAGTGTACATGCCAAGATACTGGGGTTTAATCCTGCTGCTGCTGCTGACCTGGACAGAATATCAGAATATTCCCCATCTATAAAGAACATTTCTGTTATTTCTACCTCCTATTAAACTATCCTGAGAATTGGTGGACAAAAATAATCTGAACTAAACTTACAGAGGAGCCATATATGCAAAAGGACTCACTTTGTCATGGCTACATTTCAGCTTTCATTCACTCCCTTGCTGAGTACATATTTGCATGGTCATAAGTCTTAGTGACTCTAAAAAGTGGTTTTCAAGCAACAGATTTATCCCAGGTAGGAAGTTCTTGGGGTAACAAGTCACCGAGTACATCATCAGGATAACGCAATAATATATTCTGTCATTTTTCCAGCACTTAATATGAAGGTTGACATGTTTGCTTCATAGTTTCTTACCTGGGGTGGAAAACAAACTAGAACACAGAAAAAACAACCTCAAGGTTCTGAATGGTTTTATGAAATCACAAGCATTTAAGGAATGCCAACTTCTCATTACAGTTCTCTCAGTTAACGATGTATTTTTCTAAAGTAATGGCTTGAGAACTATTCCCTACTATATTCAGTGAAATATGCTAACAGTACTATACAATAGCCTTTCTCTAACTTCCTACATATTATTTTTCAACATCCATTTGTGTTACACCAAACTCTGCACTTGTTAATAACTTTACACTCATTTCTTTCAACTGAAGCTTATGACTGCTGTGCAATGTAGGAAGCAGAAAAAGGTTAAAGAAATTAACAGTCATTAATTTAGTCTTCAACAGGGCAACACTTGCTTAGAGATAAACTGTGGTAGCTGTTAACACCTTCCTTCCCTTTCATCAGTAACTCTGAATATTACCATTCCATCATTTGTATTTCACCTCTGGAAGTTTTCTTCACCTTTAGTGAAGAAGAAGTACTTCACCTTTAGTAACCAATGTATTATGGAAAAGCCTATCAAAATGAGACAGTTGCTAAAATAAAAAGATTGTGGACATTAGGGAACTGGAGATGCATTTTCCAAGTGGGAAATGCAGAGGGACTACAGAAGAACTACACGACATAGAACTGTGTTGTTCTGATTTAAAACAAAACACACGAGTATCTAGAGTGGTGCAGTTATCGGGAAAAGATGAAATACTCAAGAACAGTCGGGGAAACTGCATATTAAATATGTTTATTCTTGAAAGTTTTAAACAGAATATAAATCTTTCTTGCTTATATAGTCAGCCTAGGACCATCACAATTTTTAAACTAATCTGCTGAAGAATACAATGTATACAGGCACAGGGTGAGAGGAGGGGTCCTTCTAGCTCAGTATATTGACCCAGACAATGGTGAACCGCGGGATGCTTATGGACAGAACACTGGAAACAGGATAAAGGATTCTTGCTCCGCTGTGCTCTACATGACTTAAATGAGAGAAAAAAACTACACCAGTAAAACCAAACACAGATTCACAGCGGTCTAAAAGTGAAAGAGCTCTGTAGGCCTGTGGCCTGCAAATAAGAGAGAGACAGGCCTATAAACAGAGTATTTTTCTCTCTTTTATCTTCTAGAAAGAGAATTTGTTGACAGCTATTAAAAAAACCCTTTCAACAAACCAGACAAGTACTGGCAGTTTGAATGTGCCCAGGCAATACCCAGGCCTGGAGTTCAGTGACTCCTGTCCTGTCCTGCTCCTCAGTGGCAGGTCACATTGCTCAGACAACTCACCACCCCGCACCTCCCTGCTTGCAGATGGAGAGAGATGCTCCAGCAGGATTCACTCCTGGTGACAAAATAAGCTGTCTTCCACAGACAACTCGGAACCTTCACAGTATACTCCTCTTTCATGTTCAAGCAATGACACTGGAAGTCATTATTTGTATCTATTGGTACCTGAATCGAACCATTGAGTCAGGTGGGAAAACAGTGGTACTTCCACAAGATTTTTTCATTTTATGAGGACGGAGAATATTTCATCAGGTGTTACAAAAATGTGATTTGATTATTTGATTATTTCAGCTCATAACATAATGAAGACAGATATTTTTTTCCAATTTTATTCCACTTTTCCCATTCACAGTGGGCTGTAAATGATAATGAAGTCATTTCCCTGAATCTCCATACATGAAAATTTATAGAAAACCACACAGAATTTTAGATCATTGCAGACCTAAATTCACTTCTTCAGCTTCAATCACAGTGTGAGGCAAGAGAGAGCGCTGCGATGAAAAAAAAATTACTGCTGAATTCAATAATGCCTAAGCCATCAAGAGTAGCTCTTGAAAAATGCCACTTTCAGTCTTTGCTGAGCAGAAGGACCCACCAGTTCAGCACCAGGCACTGGATGTGCACAGCAATGGCAAAAAAAGGCCACTATAAATGAACCCCCACTCAGAGAAATGCATTTTTGTAATACTTCTTATATATATGAAACCATTGTGGAGGACACTATAGGAGGAATATGTCATGCAAAACATCACCCATTGAAAAGAAACACGGGGAAAATAAGAACTTTACCAACTGAAAGACAATTACTTTATTTACATCAGAACAATACTTGTATATCTAGTATCTACTTAGGAATGGCTTCTGCATAAGAATACAGTATGCAGAGTCCTGCATAAATAAAAAGTGCAGTGCTTTTTATCCATGACAAGGAGCTTAGATTTTCCAAGCTCCAAAGAGATACAAACCTGTTACCTATCTAGAGATATTAGGGTTCAATTGAAAATGGATATGCTAGTTTGCCACACTAAAAAAATGTCCTTAGTATCAACTCTTAGGTGAAGCATAAGCAGTTTAGAAAACTTTCTAAAGGCAGAAATTACATTCAGATTTAAGTTCTGACTCAGAAGGTAAGGACTTCTAATTTTTCTAGTAGCTTTTGTTAAAGCTGTTAGTGATAATTTGTCTCCTTTCCATAAAGCCTTTCTCTGAATTTTCACCTAATCCTTTTAAGTATCCATTTTCATGTTCCAATGCGTATGACCTTTCACACAAGTGCATCACCAAAAAACCCAAAAAAACCAACCATGCTTGAAAACTACAAAAAAAATTATGCAGCTTAGCTCTTTACGAGACTATTGTAAAAGTCACACCAGCTTTCCTTAAGCTGTGATGTTAACCTAACCAAGCTCAATTGCTAGAAGCCAAGCTTAGACTCATTTAAAAAACAGGTGCATTCACAGTATGTACTGGTATAAAAGTCTGCACTGGCATAAAAAATTTCAGTTAATCAGATGCAAGCTCAATATTCGGAAACTCTTTCATTCCAAACTTCCTTCCCATTTCCAAGGATCATAAAAAAAACACAACTGAACTTTTGCATAAACTATTAACTGTAAGATCATGGAAAAATCACAAAATTATCTACAACCCTAGAATAAAAACAAAGCGTAGCACAGCACAGGCACAAGAATATACTAGAGGCATCAGCCTATAAATACAAATCATAGTATAAAGGAATGAGTCAGGTAAAACCAGTTCTAGCGGTAGCAAACAGAAAAACAAGTATAATGTAAAACTGAGAATCAATGAAGAAAGCGCAAGTAAGACAACTGTGCTAGAAAACTTGTAAAAATATCTCCAAGTGGATTTCTGAGGAGGCATTAAGGGAATTCCATCATTAGCATGAAACATATTATGCTAATTACTCATCATTACCTCGGTTGTTTGCCTCTCCAGTTCTCCTTGAGAAGTACTGACAGCACCAGCCTGCAGACTCAGAAGATGCTGAAAGGGTGAGTGCAACACCAGAGAAGAGAACAGGTACTAGAAAGTCCATGCCTTAACTGTATTATTAACTATAACAGTGGAGCTGGACTAATGTAACAGCTGCATTTTGATTAGAAAGTTAAGACTTCAGTAAAGCTAAAAATAAAGTCCTACCTCCACATATCACTCACTACTCCCTCTCCCCCTGTAACAAGACCACACAACCTGCAGCCCCAGGCCGAGCACCAGAGCCCTGCATCGATCAGAGCTATTGCAACGGACAGAAAAAAACCTACAGCTACCAGCACTGAGTTACAAGATCAAGCAATTTTTAAAATTGCTTTGGTTAATCATGCCAACATCTCATCATCTTTTACTAGCCTCAGGCTGTTTCATTAGCTATTGAGGTCTGCAAACAGGGGAAACTAGATCTGTGAGCAGTGGAGACCCAAGCTCTTGCCTTCCTACAAGGGAGTCCGTTGCAAACCCAGGCTGTAAACAAGGCAACTTCACAGTGCAAAAGAGAATACTGTCAGTGTGCTAAGAGCCTCTGCAATGCTTGCTCCCCATTTATTCTGGATTTAACTCATGGTCAGAGCTGGAGTCACTGCTTTCACAAGGAATTAAAATTTAGTATCATTAGTTATGCATTCATATTGGAGATGCATCACAAAGCAGACACACAGATATGGCTCCTGCACTAGAAATTACAAAGGCTGTTATCCTGAAAAGATTTACATATAAGGAACTCTATTCATACAAGTAATCCTAAAGGACTGGGATCTTACTTTGTCTTTCTTCAGAAACTGAGCCTATATGAACAGCACACAGATAATGCCTCAACTTCCAATAGCCAGCCATTCATTTTATATCATTATTCTACCACTTAGCTGTAGTGTTGCTAACAGGATTTCCATTTATATTAATATATTATTAAAATAATACACACAATTTGCATTTGAACAGCATATTGTCTAAAAATACAGCAGGAGATCCTCTCCATGTATTAGGAAATCTCTATCTTACCACTATCAGGCAACGATGTGACACAGCATGGAGTATGAAATTCTGTTCAAAACCTCCTTCGTAACCATTCTTTATGCAAGACAGAAATTGATTCTGGCAAGGCCAAGAAGATCTGCCTGTGGCAAGCTAAGTATACATATGAAATTCTGTTGCTATAAATATAAAAAAGGAAAATCAAAGATGCTTGCTATTTGACAAAGACACAAAGAAAAAGATTCCTCTTTTTGATTAAACATCCCTTGGTTCTAGAGAATCTTCAGGTTGGTTTTGCTACTGTTCCAGAAACCATGTGGTAACATAAACTTTAGTTATGTAAATTACCGTCCTACCATACACTACAGCACTAGGAAACATTAAAAGTCCTTTATAACTGCCTCTGTGTGTGATATGTAGCATTCCAGCAAATGTCTTAGCAGGTAACAGGTTAGCAGCACTCTAAACTGCAAGCCCCGTCATTTCTACATTACTTCAATGCTGATCAAACATCAGAAAACCAAGAAAATAATCTGTTTCATAGCTACCCTCACCACCCACATACCACTTATTGACAGCTGGGCAATTAAATAAGCTTTTCTAAAATGACAGGGATATATAAATAGCAACCCATATTTTGAAGGAATTAGTAAATTTTATTCTGCACTCAACATCAAGAACTCTACGCCATTCATTGCTAAGTGAATTTTTCAAACTCTGACTTTACTGACATTTGTGCATCTTTAAACTGCCTGTTCACTGAAGGACAAAACAATATCATTAGTTTCTGGATTTCAGTGATCCAGGGAGCACATTTGGACAGCACATAGAATGCTTATACATTGAGCACTAGATGCAGTAGACGTAGTATCCCTGTTCTAGCTGTATCTGGGTTTGGTCCCAACCTCAAATGAGTCAGACTTGTGTGAATTAATGGATTTCATTTGCATAAGCAGGAACAGCCAAAAAGTGAGAACACCTTGTATGCTAAGTTATTGTAAGTGTACCTCAATAACCAGCACTGCTGCTTAGGGTAGTGTTCCCAGTATTGATTAGAAAGGATGTTCTTCACCATTGACCAGAGCGATTGCTAGCTTTAGTTCCTATTTCAGACAAAACGTGTCAGGAAGTGGAAAAAATCAAATGTTTGCTGACTCTCTCATTCTCATGTATTGTAGCACTACTATATTTGCTCAGAAAGATAACTTGACAGTTTGAAAAAACAGCTGCAACAGAAGCATTTGCCAAAATAAAAAGCATCAAATCAAAAAGGTTTACTGGAAGGGACCAAGCTCAAATGATTTATCAAGGGTGTCCAAGTTTAGGTTTGTCAAAGACCTGTAAAATATTTATGTTAGTAAAAGAAAGAAATCAGCTTTTAACCTCGACAGTAATGTTAGGAAAGCATATTCAACCCACTCAGGCAGAGTTATGATAAAAACCCTGTTCACCTCTGGACACAGAGACCTTCAATCTGTCACTGTAGATTTTGATAAAAATGTTCCAAGAACTGCCAAAAGGTTCAGATTTAATTATCAGTGGAATCAATAGAAGGAAAGATTGCAGAGAATTATGAGTTCTACATCATTTAAGTTTTCTGATTGCCGACTTCTGGGCTTCAGAGGCAGCCTGCATTACCTTCTAAACTCTAATTCATCTGGTCTAGAAAAAGTAATTCATTTCCACTCCAGAGAACATAAAACTGTCACCACTTCAAAGTATGTTCCACAGGCCTGGATTTACTGGGGAAAGCAAGGAGTTGCATCTGCCCCTGTTTCTATCATGCAGAACACCAATTAAACGAATGATGTGATTTTTCATTATGGGATTTGCAGCTAGTCAGTGCATGCCCAAGAACTAAAAAGAGATCCGGATTTAGGTCTACTTATGAAAAAAGAAAGTGCATTATACCTGCTCTTTGGGAACAACCAACCAATTTTTACTTACGCCTGGATATAAATGGAGTAGGATTGCCTTAAACTTTCTGCCAGGTAGCAGGATGATAACTAACTTATTTAGTCTGAGAACTCAAACTGGAAGATGAAAAGAAAAATCACTAATAATTTTGCAGTCCTCAAGGTACTAATTTGTTTCTTTGACAAAATCAGATGGGATATTCACAATACCACTGCCACAAGTATCAAGTCTCAGGAGTAAATGTACTACTTGTTAAATGGTATGCAATACAGTAACTTTAAAAAGAAAAGAAAGAAAGAATTTGGGTATTAGTCTTTATTTATTGTACATGGCACTGAACAGAACCTCTAAAAGTATGATACATCAAAGGCACTTCATTTTTATTTCTGAAATACTGTTAAAACATTTATCATCTTTATTAAGGAAAAGTACCTGTAAAAAAGGACAGGAAAAATGTATACTTCTAGCTGTACTAGCAAGTAAATATCCTTTTGTATATCTGACTTGTGTTTCCACATTGCTTAACAATTCAACTGTGCATAGTAAAACAAAATACTGGGCAAATTTTTCTTTGCATTTCTTCAAATGCCTGTAGACTAACATAGGTTGCTGCACGAATAGATGACTGAAGAAGCCTTACATATGTGTGTCCTACAACTTCACCTGCCTGTACTGTCTCAGTAAGAAGTCCAGCTCCTTCCTCTGCCCTGCAGGATCATACACCATCCCATGGCACCTACAACTGGTCTCCACATCTGTAAATCACCCTCCACGTAGACCATCCCCATAACCTGCCATACTTCTCGCTTATGATCCTGACAAGGTGTAGCCAGGTCTGCATGCTCCTGGCAGAACAGGTAATCACTGAGGTAACCCTCGTCCTTACTGGGCCCAGTTGCAGTCATTTTGAAAAATTCCAGCCATTCATCAAGTTTGAGTTAGAAATTGTACAACACATTCAAAAGTTACCAAAGAAACACTGCTGAGCACACAGTATAATGGCGTAAGTCTCATTTCCTTAAAAACATGTTCCTCTTGCTGCTCGCTCTGCCAGTGCATGACAGGAGGTGAGTTGTTTCCTCCTGTCCAGACGTGGACTAGTACAGCTCCACCACCGCAGCTTCCCCTAAGTCACAGAACTTGGATCCAGCACAACCTGATCCATTTCAAAGTGCAGGGCTCAGTCCTCCCAGATTTCTTAGTCAGATGAAACCAAGACAGACAAATGACAGGTGGGAAGGAATGAAGGCACACAGTGCGGTAGCTTGTTTGTGTGCGTATAACGTATAAAGCACCTGTTACTCTGGTAACAACAAATAGATATTTTCTAGCCTGTGAATCACAAAACACTAAGAAAATTCTTACAAATCAAATAAAAATAGCTGTCTTCTAGCTCACTCTCATCCCTCACAAGGGAGCTATCTTCTGCCTGCTTTCAGAAGCAAGTTTATGAATTATACCAATTAACCACAATTAATTACCAATCTGTTGTTGTCCTTTGTCTCATCTGTTTTACTTTACTGACAGCCATTGACAGCCATTATGCTGTTGACAGCAACATGGGTGCCCGCATGAGGGAAGACAGTCAATTTAAACCCCTGAGAACTCCCTGATCATCGACCAGGTTAAGAAAACAGTATTTACCTTCGCTTTGCTTTCCATCCTTTCTCCTCTTTGTAAGGATAAGGGAACACAAAATGATAAGGAAGAATAAATCACTACTGAATATTAATTTTATTTTCAGATAGAAAAAGGCCTGCATCCCAAGAAAACTTACTCTTATGTCAGAAGAAAGGAGAAAGACAGGCAAGTCTACAGCAGACTGTGGGCCCCCCATTTAAGAGAGGACATGTTTGCTGCTGTCGAGTCTCCTCAGAGCCATGGCTTCTGCAGCACCCACCAAGAAAGGAGCTCTCCCAGACATAGCGCTGTACCTTGGTCTGGCTGGCTCAGACCAGCAGCTCCTGTAGGACAGACTCATTCTGGACCAAGGAACTTAACTTCACCTCCACCTTAGGAGAACATCAGAGTCAGTAAATGCACCTCCGCTTTCACAGAGAAGTTTGTTGAAGCAGTCCTTTTCACTGCACCAACTCCCTCATACCTCTGGGTGGGTCAGATCTTACTCTCCTTGACAGGGAGAAAACAAAATTCCTGGCCCCTATTCCAGTCTTTGCTACAGATATTCAGGTGCCCTTCTACGGCTCTAACAAGTCTCAAAGAGTCTTCTGGCACTTAAATCTCATCAAAAATAGGAATTAGGAATGTTGGTTTAATTATGTGATGCTGTTTACAAGTTACAAGATTCCCTCTTGCTGGTCTAGTTATTTCTAGAAAGCCTGTGCCACTTAAGAAATCACTTCTTCCATTAAGGCTCTGATAAGAGCTTGCAAGACAATATCCACATTCTGCTCTGACTGATCACTGTTAAGATTTCCACTGATCAAACTGTAAAGAGCATCCTGTACTAACTTCTAAGCTCTGACCTCAGCAGTGACCACATCCGCCTAGGTTTCCCCTTTTATGAACTCAGAGAAGGTCATTATTTTTTTCACATCACAAAAGTATTACAAGAACAGATGCACACACTGCTTAGGAAACTCTTGCTCTCTCAAGTGTGGTGCTTTGAACCTTGCCCTCCTCTGCACCATCCTTTGAAAGCAAGGAGCAGAGATTTGTTTTGCATTGCAAAGGTGATGGATTACATCAAGCACAACATCTATATTTATCATTTGCTTCTGTCCTCTGAGGAACACACATCAACCATATGGTTACATATTAAGGCTAAGATTCAAAATCAAAGGTTACATAAGACACAATGACTTTCAAGAAAGTTATCATTTCACTTTTAATGCCACCAGAAGATAACATATCTCCCTTTACACCACTGTCAAACTCCAGTTCTTTTTGTGTCAAGGCTGAGTTGTGCCTCACGGCTGGCTGAACCGTGCTTGGTAAAACTTCCACGCCTCCTGTAAGCTTTGGCCTGGCCTAAGTGGACGGCTTATGGTGCCCAGGTTAGTATACTAAAACACAGCCTTAGCAAATAAAATTATAAATGGCCCATGTTCTAGAGGTTGATGGACTTTAATACATGCTTGTATTTCCCAAAAACTGAGTAAATTGCTTCAATGTTTAAAGCGTTACTAAACATTATTCACACTGAAGCCCCTTTGCACAACTGATACACTGGAAGTAATATCCACATCGTTTTTTACTGCAAATGAGAACTGGTTCCTCCATTCTATTTCAGATCCTTCATTACTACACTAGAAACTAATTTCTGACTTTTTTTTTACATGGCAATTCATTAAATTAATAAATAAAAAATAAATTGGGTGATGCAAAAAAAAAAAATGGCACAAATTTTGCCATGTTTTGTTTTGCTGCTCTTGACAAGTCTGCACTTGCCTATGAGTTACAATGAAATTTAGCACCAAACACGTTGCAAAAATACCACTTTTCCACTTGGAGAGTAAGTTTCAAGACGTAACAACTTTTTGACAGTCAGTATATTAAAGCTTTATGAAGGGAATTTATGCTGTATGCTACACATGCACTGTTATCAACTACTCCACAGAGCACCCTACAGAAGTAATTTACTGTAACAAAAATGTAACCTAACCATCTGTAGTGAGGGAAGGGGGGAATAAACCACTAATGAAGACAGTAAGTATTTTATGTGGATGAGAATTTCTAGAAGATCAAAATGGTTTACAAAATATTAAGTAAGTGGCTGCTACAGGACGAACAGAGCAAGATCTGTACAGACTCTTAATGTGTCTTTGCTTACTTATTTTTAGGGTCTTTTTAAAGAAATTATTTTGGTTTACTTTCCTGGTTTATTTCCTGTAACTATACATTTTTTATGAGAAAAAGAGGTTGAGTATTCTTTTTAAGAGTTTATATTTCAATTCATTACCAAAGACTACAGAGAAGGCTGGTCAGCTCCCCAGAAGGCCTGGTCTCCACTTGCCTGAGTGGTCCAATCTGATTGTTCTTTAATTTTTTATTTATTCTTTTTCAAAGCTTGGAAAATTAGGGAGGAAAATATCTCCACAACCCCCATGACTATCCAGTATGTTTTTAAGAGGATCCTGACCAGAAACTCATTTTGCTAGACCACAGTGTTCACTAGCAAACAAACGATATTTCTGAAATTTACATAATTAGATAATTGCCCAGAAAGCTACGTTTAGCAGACAACAAACAGGAGAAAAAAAAACTTGCTGCAATTCAGATGGACATGGTGACAGATTCATTGCTAGAAGTAGGGCATATTCAAACTGGGATTGCTTTTAATAGATCTTTTTTGTGGTTAAATCTATTCAAATAAGTAAGACTCTAAGACAGCTGGGAACAAGAAAAAAATACAGCAAGAGCCTAATGCTAAATTCAGCTTTAATTGACACATCACAAAATCTGGAGCTCAGTTCTGTAGATGCAATGCCATACAAGAAAAATATTCGTATTTAATGATTTTTCACTCTTTTAAGGTTAGAAACCTGTTGCGAGTGGCTCTGTTGCTTCTGCATCCTTAAGATGGAAATTCTAAACTTCTGCTCTTCTGTGTCATGCTCTAATCAACATGAGTATCGGTTTGATTCCAAAAGAAGTTTCATCTTTCAAAATCAATGCTATTTCAAAATTACAGTTTCACTTTCAGATTAGGAAATCCACTAAGCCAGGGGTCCTCAAACTGTGGCCCACGGGATGGATACAGCCCCCCAGGGTCCTCAATCCAGTCCCCGGTATTTACAGAACTCCCTCCGCCCCCCCCACCGGGGGTTGGGGGGGAAACCAAGCAGCCGCAGATGGCTGCCTGCCACTGCATCCGCGCACTGGCCCCCTGGTTGAAAAGTTTGAGGACCCCTGCATTAAGCAGTTTGTTACCTGGATAGGAAACTGATACTCTAATTAGATATTTTAGCTCTACTGGATGCTTTAGATGAGCTCAAGCAACAGATAAGGTCAGGCATTCCAGGCAGGCTACTGCCTAAAGCTTTAAAACAGTTCCAAAGCACAGTTGCTTTTGCATAGTTGTATTCAAAATTTTGCATAGTCCTAGGAAAAGAAAAGATAGAAGGAGTATCAGGAAGTGAAACAGGCCAAGTATGTGCTGATTTCCTAAAAAGTCAAGGTGTGCCTCCTACCAGCACATCAGCATTTGCTTCCTCTTCACTGTACAGAAACATCATTCCCTTTTTTCCTCCCCTAGAAAACAATCAGTTGCCTACAACGCCATACTATTTGGCCTGAACAATAGTCTAAGGTGCTAAGTGATCCCTGAGTGCATCAAAGCTACCCACTGCTGCCATCGCTAAAGCCATCATCTTCCTCTTTGGCTTTCTAACCCAAAATTCTGCCCCAAATCAGAATGTTTTATGCTCATCATGACTGATTTGGATTTGGAAAGTATTTGAAGACTTTTCTATTTATGCTCAAAAAATCTGCTTCCTATTTTTTTCCTCATAGCTTTTCCTCACCGCTTAAACCAGTCTCTCTTTAAAATCCACCTTGAGAGACCATAGCTGTAGATGGGAGTTGAATTCTACTGCATTCTTGACAGATCGAACTATAAATCTAAAATCATCCATAAACACAGAGGACTAATACAAGTCTTTGCAGCAGTGTCTTCTTGGATGCTCTAACTGAAGAGTTTTTAACTAGCTTAGCTGGCAATTCAAACCTTAAAAAAATAGTATTCACTCTCCTGTGTTTTACAGAAATTTATATGAATTATTCTTATTGAGTTGTCCAATACACACTAAATTATTTCTCACATCTTTTAATTGCAATCTTTTTGCCATCCAAGAGATGCGTAACAGTCTGCATTTTAACTCCTCCCCAAGTTTAGCTATATGCAAATAGAACTGCTTCAGCTCAAAGAATTTTAATCTGGAACCTTAGAATTTTAATTAAATAAAAAATAAAATCTACTTTTCCTCAGTGAAAAGAGAATCAGAAGATAAGGTGGATGAGTCTTGCTTAGAAATATTTCAGTATCTATTTCCTTTATTCACCCTGAAAAACATATTGGCAAAACATTATTTTCAGTTATTTTTAATTTTTGTTTGTTTTACTTTTGCTACTATTTACTTTGCAATAAAAATCTTCTACTAGCTATCTTCCAACTAAAGGACAGGAAACTATTATGCCATTTTTCTGTTACTAACCATGGAACTTTCCCTGAATATTTTCCAAGGATACTAAAAGAAGCCATTTCTTTCCTGAGTAAAAGAAGAGACAATGCCAATATGAAGTCAATAAAAATTACTTGTTAACTGTAACTTCTACTTAATCTAGGGTCCTCACTTAGTTTCGTGTAATTTGGGGTATGTTTGGCTGTATGTTTCACTTGTGGTTGTGCAGGCCTTTGAAATAATCTGGTTTATGCAGCAGCACTGAATGCCAAGTGGAGGAAGCAGAATCTAGGAGGAAGCTCACCAGTACTTTTCAACAGCGTTTTCATTAAAGGAGCAGTAATGTCTCCTATCACCTTGTAACGTCTCTTAATACAACGGAAAAAACAGATGCTTACGTCTCACTAGAGACTGAGAATGTAATTTGCCCTCAGAATTTTCTACAAGAATGATTGCTCTACATCGTCTTTGACTGCTCCATCAGTTTGTAGATTGCTGAAGAAGTTTCCTATTTTAGACCACACACTACCTTGCAAAAAAAGCTCATGAATGCTGGGAATAAATAGTAACAAGAATACATCCAGCACAGTATGATATTAATTGTTAAAAGGAACTGCCGATATTCTAAATGAGAATGCACTATCCATCCCTGAATTTTGACAGACAATAGTTGAAAACTATGCATTTCTGATGTAGAGAATGCACACGAATAGGCTGAATCACAGGGCTGGTTCTGGCAGCTATATGACAGTTCTATTACAGTACAACTACACCAGAGCCTACAGGAATGAAAATGTGAGCAAGAGAAGATTTACTTTTTCTCCATTGATATTAAATACTTTGAAATTACATGATGAAAATTACATTTGGCTCCTTGCTGTCACTGCAGATGAATGCACACATAAAAATGAAATCCACTGGACCATGCTGTCATTTTTTCAAAGCTATATACAACTATACACATCTGGTGGAGTCTACTGATGCCAGAGCACTGAAAGGGGGCACACTGTGTACTTTGTACATTGTAAGGTGTACAAGATAGTCTAAGCAGCACCAGCACTGAAGAGTGAGCAGCCACTGCCAACTGAATTTGTGGATGCTAAAAAACCATGGGGAAATATTTGGTTTGCCTAATTTAACAAAATTATTTTGTTTCCAGGCCTGCCTAGCATCACAGTCCATCTGCCAGGACTATGAAGATGGGATGGAAATCCTAGCTGGTGCTTCTTGTCTTCACCACGGCCAGAACAAGCTGCGGTGGGACTGCAGGGTGAAATTGGTTGTGATTTCATTCCAAACAAAGATTGTTGCAGACCACCACATACGGTAATAAACATTTGTTTACACAAGAAAATATGTATTTCTAATATATTGTGCCTAATAACTCACAGTCATTTTCATGATACATGTTTCTGACAGAGTTGTCAACATTCTGACTCATGGAAAATATTTATATCTTATTGAGCCTGGCAGCGTAGAAATGGTCTTTTTAAAAGGACATTGCTGAGCTATTCGACATTTTTTTAAAGGACATTGCTGAGCTATTCGACATTACCACAGGTACATAATACAGATGAAAACGTCTGCTATGTATTATGTTTTTCTAGACACAGTTCTGAAATATATCCACCCCCTAGCTACTTACAGACTTATTCTGACTTTTGTACTTATCTCCTATAGTATCAGCTGCTTTTATTAAAAATGTATCTCTAGTAATTAGAAATTAGTGATTCTGGCCTTCATCAGAGGGGATTAAAAAGTCCATATTGCTATTACTGCATCCTCTTAAAAACCTGTGTTTTTTTAATTCATCCTACAGAGTACAAGCTTTAAGGGCAAGTAAAATGTTGATCTGTATTTGATTAATTTTGTATTGTATTGAAAAAAATAAAGTAGCAGAAAAGAAAAACAGACAGCATAAATCACGACTGCCTTTACAACTATTCCTTCACTGCTACAAGCACTGTTTTCTCTAGATTCCTTGGTCCTCCAGTGTCCATTTCAATCCCATTCCCACAATTTTTTTTTCTCTCCCTTTCTTTTTATACTCTCCTTCTGTATGTCATCTCCTTAGGACACTCAATATACTCTACAGGAAGATCCAGCATCACATTTGCCAACTGACACCCTGCTTCCACACTATAGCTCCTTCCACCGCCTTTGCTACCACTCTGCTGCACCATAAAACCAGCAGAGCGAGGATAATTTTTCTAACTAAGGCTAACATACACACACTGAAAGATTTAAAGTAAGCAAGAAATACCTGGATTATGCAGCCTGCAAATATAAATGACATCGTACTATCTCACGTGGCTTTAACATGTCAAACCAAAATGAAAAGATAAATATGAGAAAAGTGAAAAGAAAAAAAATAAACTATACATAGAAGCCCAACACTGTTCAATTGTATGAATCTTGTGACTGTAGTGCTGCAGTATTTTAATTTTACGCAGCATTCATATATTTCTAGTCTATGTAACAACGCACTGAAGAGTATGTTTTCAAAAGGAAAGAAAACCTCTATAAACTGTGTGATGATCAGTCATCATCAAGCATGCTAAATATGAAAATAAATATATATGCACACACACTTGTATGAAATCAAAGCTATTTCAATTTTTCCAACGTATTTCTTTTCATATGAGGCTTTAAAAGTAATTATTTGGTTATGGCCTGCCAAAAGAAATTCCAGCAAACCTTAGATAAAGCATTCCTTAAGCTCTTTGGGAATTCATGTCTCAGACCTTTTCAGTCCTACTTCAACCTTGTCTATGTGGCTGTAGTATTTGATTGTTTACTGGTCTTAGCATTCACAAAAGCCACAGTCTGGAACATGACTTGCAGCCAAACATACTCTTTGACAACACCTGTAAGCATAAAGCCCAATGACTTAGTTGGCTCGAAAAAAAAATTAAGATGCTTTTCCATTTTAATATAGTCCAAAAGGTCTTTACAACAACCTGTCCTATGGAGACCTCAGGGAAGTGTAAATGGTAACGTATGATGAAAAGATACAATGACCATATATTTTTCTTTATTCCCCTGGATGGCAAAAGCCTTTCATTCAGTAGGTTTTCCTTTGTGACTACTGTGGGTGCAGTCATTTCTTCAGTGATAAAGAACTGCATGGCATTCAACCAATGCCAGAACTACCAAGTTTTCCTTAGCAGACAGTCAAACGTGGGTACTGATCACAGGCCCTGGAGTCTGCTTCCCCCATGGCTAGACCTGGTGCTTCTCACCTGAGAAACAACTTGGGGAAGCTAGCAGGCTTTAGAACAGACTGTTATTAAATGCAAGGCCATTAGTATCTTACGAGCAGCATATTTCACATATGATCAGACATTTTATTATTGTAAAATTATGATTTTTTTCATGTATTTGTACACAGGAGACTGATTCCTTCCTCAGACAGCATAGACAAGGCAAACAAATACTTAGACCTCTAAGCACACATAAAGCCTTACCAAGGGCAGCAGAGCATGCTTCATTTTCACTCCAGAGCAACACCAGACAGCAGATTTTACAGATCTCTAAGGCAGCTATTTTTACATAGAAGTGGATTGTCTCTGTCAGTGTTGTTTCTCTTATGAAGAGCGAAAGAACACAGGGTCTTTCGAAGTTTTCCATGGCAGATCTTGGTCCCCATTCCCAGATCTGCTGTCACAGCTGGGGCAGAACTAGCTGGCAGAGAAGGCCAAGCATTGTGTCACCACGTGGACTTTCAAACACTGAATCTTACACTTCTGGGGCATCTGTTTTGTTACGATCCCAAACCAAAAGCTGTGGCTAAATAAAGGGCAAGAATATTAAACTCTCGAATGAAAATATTCATTGCCAAGAATTTTTCCCTTTGGTCTTGAAGAGACTGATCAAAACCCATCGTAAACTGGAAACTGAACAGTATTTTTACTGTGCAAAGAGAATTGATCAGTGAAATAAGATAGGACAGCAAAACAGTAATTTTTTCTCCATTATCAGAATTGTACCACCCAAAATAAACAACTTCACATCCACCAGCTGCATGTAAGAGTTACTTCCAAGGCTGACAACTGCCTGCACTATTTATGTAATTTAGAAGTCTGAAACATTTACACTATTAAAATCCAGCATGTGGTAGAGATCTGGTCTTGTTTGAACAGGTTCAAGGCACAGACTAGACCAAGATGAATTTTTTTTCCTAATAACAGAAAAATATTACTTTATTGAATTTCTAGCAAGTAATTGTTTTACTGAAAATAACAACTCAGGAAGCACTGGAAGGACCAGTTTGTTATTGAGACAAATTAATGGTAAAAGAATTCTTTCTATATAAATTTAAACACACTGTACATATCTTATCTCATCTTCCTTAGTCATCTGACATTATGTTTCTGTGTACTTTTTTCCTGCATGTACAGTCTATATTTTCAAACCAAAACACTAACGAAACTAATGAAACAGCATATTCTAACAGAAGTCTTCGTAAGTGTAGATTGGCTAAATGAGGACATTACCAGTTTCATATTCAGAAGGACACATTTGCAACCGTTTCCATATTTTAGTAATTTTTCATTAAAAAATCCACAACAGTTATGTTTTATATAAAATAGCAATACCACAAGAGTGAAGTTAGTATTTTGAAATGAAAGTTTAAACTACCGTTGCACTACGAAATGCTACAGCTTTATTATTTACTCTTCTGTATAATCCTATCAAAATTTCTGTCAAACCTTCCTGTTTCCAAAACTGACTACCAACTGTTGCTACCAACTTTGGAGGGATGAAAAGAATCAAGAGGGCTGGTAAATCGCATTTCCTCATCTAGTTTGCTGACAAATCTCACTACATATAGAGAACTCAACCTTATTTTCTACAGTTCACAAAAAGAGGGTAAACTGTAAACCCAACACAAAACATCTGTGGTTTTGCTTACCATCCAAAGTGAATTTTTAATTATCTATAATAAAGCTTTCCCCTCTGGCTTCAAGAAGCTAGGTT
The DNA here is from genome assembly GCF_017639655.2 of Falco naumanni. NCBI lineage: Eukaryota > Metazoa > Chordata > Aves > Falconiformes > Falconidae > Falco > Falco naumanni. The sequence continues at coordinate 49,782,496 of NC_054058.1, read as the reverse complement.
AAAAGATGTATCCCCAGAGGAGGAGGGTGGTGGGTGGGTGTGTGCGTGCACATCCACACTATACTTCCCTGCACCTCTACAAAGTTGAAGAGCAGTAACTTTGAAAGCGTAGGCATCTTACATAACACACATCCCAACTCTCAAATCATTTAGAGGTACTGATACAGTATTTGGAACCAGCAGTTCTGCTACCTTAGTGGGGAACACCTCTTAAGGCACTCTTTCAAAACTGAAGAAACTTTGATAAACTGTAATACAAATCTCAAAAGTAAGAAGTCTAGGCTTGGAAGATGCAAGGAAAAATTAGCTACAGCATACATGTAGGAACATTGCAAAATCATGTTAAAAATCCCTGATCTCAACCATCTTCATTTGCATTCCACATATTTAGAAGTAACACTTAAATTTGGCCCAGTGAGAACAGTCTTATTTAAAACTGGTGAGCCACACCCCATCCTCACTGAAACATAAGAACGCTCAATGTATCTAAAATATAATAATGTATGCACATGCATATTATTAAAACTTTTGTAAAATTAAATGTCAATGCTTTCATGGTTAGTTGACACATTATCTAACATTTTTGTAATTTCATTTCACTCTATTCCCTGCTCATTTTGCATTCTGAAGAAGAGAAGGGCAGTTTTTTCAGCTGACCTAATGAAAACACTGCCACGACAAATGAGAAACCAACCTGGGTGCAGTGGAGTCCAGCTGGAGAGAATGCTAATTCTCTGCCTCAATACTGCCTTCAAAGAGATTATTCAAGCCTCTCTCTGACATGGAACACAGTGATCAGCCAACAAATGCTAGAGATGAAAATAACCTTTATCTGTTTTAACAAAAAGGTGAACTAAAAAAAGCAGTCACTCATGCCCTGAATGTTTACTATTAGCAAAGAACAAAGTGACTTTATTTAGTGCTCATTCAATGACTTTTGTTACTGTAGATTTTTTTGAATTGTTAAATCAGTATAATTTATCTATATGAGGCAAAAGGAGAAATAAAATAAGAAATAGGAACCTGAAGGAGAAATAAAATAAGAAATAGGAACCTGATGTTTAAAAAATAAATAACCTGTTACTGAGATACAGCAAATGCCTAGGAAATGTGGGAAACGGATTTAAGCTACAATTTTGCATACAAAACCACACCGAACCTTGAAACTTACTGTCCTTGTAAAGCTGGTGGAGTAAATTACAGAATTCAGGAATCAAATATCCAAAAGCATGAGGACAATTTGGACAAAAAAATGTGGCTCAGCTCCAGCCTATGAACGACAAGTGAATGAACCAAAGTCCGCAAATTAATCAAAAACTAAGCATAATGAAAAACTTGTTAAGGTGACAAAATGAACCACTGGAGGAATGACCTAAGACTTCTGAATTTTCAGCTGCAGAAAACAAAGTATCAGTGATGCACAGTAAGTAGCCTACGCTACCATGAATGCACCTAACTCATTAACAAAGACCAAGCTTTGGTGATGAAGAGTATTCTTAAAGTATTTTAAACTTACAGTAATTAGTGACACAGAAAGTTCAATATATTTTGTCTTAGTCTAATTAAAACAAAAAAGACCTTAATGAAAGCAGGCTGATATTACCTACTGTAGAAATATTTGTAAATAAAATCATGACTACAGTGTCCTCTGAGTGAAGCAGAATATAACCCAGTAATATTCAAACCTGGCAGTGCCTTCCATGACGTAAGAGTACATAATGATATTAATATCAAGCTTTCATATAGTGCTATCCATCAGCAATATCAAAGCACTTTAGAGAAAGAGATGCATCAGTATTTCCATTTTATGTAATGGGAAGTCAGACACAAAAATGATCTGAAAGGTTTAAATGTCATGAAAAGATGAATGCCATCTCGATGCACTGAAGATTTTCTGCAGTTACAAGCAATTGTTCATGAAATTTTATAAGCATTTGATCTCTCGTTAGGAAAGAATGACTGAAGTAATTCAAAAAACAAGATCTGAAGTATTTAACAACATGGACAATCTAATGGCACATTTAAATACACATCAGCATCTGTAAATAGGATTTTCCAAATTATATTTGCATTTCTTTGATTTGTCATGATGAATTAAACCACAAACAATGAAAATTATGAAAATTGTGCTACAATTACACCGAACTTGGGCTCCTACTGCACAGAAGTATGTTGTGCACCTAGAAACAAGGGCAGATTAGATTTCTAGTGAGATTTTTAAATTTTATCTCTAGAAGTGATGTTATTTGGAGTAGTACAACTGATTAATTACTTTCAGCATAGTAGTATGGGGCTGAGTCACAGTGATAAAAGGTCCCAATTTTGTTGTGACATGAAACAGGACTGCTGCTGATCATGCTGGCAAAGGTACTTGTTCTTTGCATGGAGTTCAGAACCCATTAAGTGTGTGTGGGGGGGTTCCATTTTATTTAAACTTCTCTCATGCTTTTCCTATTTTAGTTAAAAAACAAAACCAGACATGTCTTACAGAAATGGAAAAGATCCTAAAAGTTTTGTACACAATCACAGTGTGTTCACCAGAAACCACGCCCACGAAGGCTATACCTTTGTAATTCAAATCAGCAACAGCATGAAGTAGCTGTCATTATAACATAAATGTAGATCTTACACGGTGACAATCAGAAGATGCTGTTACTGGGAAGAGCATTCAGACCATGAATTCCACAGTTTTTTTGAGAGGAATATTCAGAAATGTTAATTAGCAGAGCCTTAAAATTAAGCTACTAACTTTTCATTTTTCCTGAGATTACCCACCAGGAGCATCCCCAAAAGGTCACAATTCCCAGTTTAAATATTTGAGCAGTGCCAAGTGCTTATCTTTTCCTGAAAAATATAAACTGATTGTCAGATATAACATCTTGCATAAACATAGGCTTGGTCTAACTTTTACTGCTTATCCACTACTGCAACTCTCCTTCAAACTCAAATTAAGGTTTTTACCTTAAGAGATGCTTATTCTAGAAGACATTTTCTTACTAATCTGTTAAAAGCAACTAGAATTTCCAAGGGGGCTACTCTTATTCCACTTTCTAAGGTACACTTTGCACAGAGATCTTTAAGGCAAGCCAGCGTTGCTTTGCCATATTGACATTAATCTTTCTATTCAGTTGAACACACCCAAGTGTTTATATTCCCATATCTGAATCTCAAAGTTAGTATTCGGAATACCTGGACAATGATTAATAAAATATCTACATGACTAGTTGTATCAGTAACAACTTGTGTGACACTGGCCATCCACATGGCGTAACATTTCAGTGCTGGTTGACTCTGACACAGACCTTGAGTAGTCAAGCAGTAACCATCATCCCATTACAAGAGGGCTTGAAGGACCTCTACCGGGTTTCAGCAGTTCATTCCACTCTGTAAATACTGTTGTAACCAATGTTGGGGAAAGCAGCAATACACATGATGATGCAACTAAGGTCAATTCAAATCACTTCTTGGGAAACAGTTATTATTTTCCAGTACAGTATGCTGGAAATTATTATTTATATAGACATACACATATGTAGCTCCTGACAGGTGCACTGCAGTGTCCTTAAGAAAAAATAAAAATCTGAAAGGGGGTAGGCAAAGAAAGAAAATCAAAGATAGAGCTTCATCTGATTTTTGATTTGTAAATTTAAAAAAGACAAACCTTTTCAAGCCTTTCTATTAATAAGCAATGATTAACATTTCATTTTGACTAATATAAGAGATACACACAGATAATTGTAAAAAGACAATCTGTTTACGGAAACAAGCACCTAGCAATGGTGATACAGAATAGAAAGCAACGTGTCACCTTCCTTCAGTATCAATAGCTAAACAAGACAGATGTGGAAAGGTCTCCTGAAGGCCATCATACTAACTGCTGATGAAAATTCAGACTGCAGCATTTGGAGGTGTGCCATACAGGGGTTTTCAATGTGTGGTTAATGCTGGAAGTTTTTCCCCACAAGTAATTTGTTCTATTTAAACAGCTTACATCTTTTGGTTCCTTGTCCATATTTGAGAAATTCCAATTTGAGAAATTCCAAATTGAGAATCTCCAATTGAGAAATGTAATTTTTAGTTCACTGTAACGCTGCAGGAAGACCATTATACTTTTCTCTGTAGACTACAGTGATTGGGTTTGCTAATTCCTTTTCATCAAACAGGCATTACAAATCCATTTCTGGAGCTGCAAATTTAAGCCAGTGTCTGCCCCTTCAGAGAACCAAATCTTAAAGCAGGACATTCCTGTAATAATGCTACCAGAAAGAATAAGTTTTTAGATGTCTAAAATGGCTTAAGTCATTTAAGTATCTGACAGGAAAAAACACGTTGCCAGCTTTGCACAGGACACATTTCAAGGGCAGATGAAAACATTTATGGATTGTATAGAAACAGCAGTCAAAAAAAAAAAAAAACCCAAAAAACCGAAGTCTTACTATCTATAGCAAAGGACTTGGAAAACCTGCATAGTCCACCTTACTCTTAAATGTATTAAATAAAACTCCAGAAACTACACAGTTCTTATTACAGTCTCAGAAATAAGGTGTATCAAATTGTTTAGGAGATTGCCAAAGAATCTCATCAGACATACAGGTGGTGAACTCCATAGCTCAGTTGTATTTAACATCCTCTCCTCAGGGCACACAATTCCTGTTGCTGCTATGGGTATTAGAAAAACACTGAAACAATTCATCCAGCAGCTGCTAATTGCCCCCCAAAATGCTCCTCTGACAGAGAGGGCAAAATGCTTTGCCTCTAGTTCCTCGGGATAGATTCCCTACCTCAAGGCATCCTGCCATGTCATATGGTACATGTTGCTTCTGTATGTTTCTGCAGCTTATTTCTCCAGGCCGTTCCTTAGCTCCATCGTCCTAAAAATTATAACCATATGTGATGGGGCTGTCGTCCAAGTTCACTGATTTCACATTCTGTATTATGATGAGCAGCAGATAAAGCCTTTAAAACCACTTCAGTGGACAAATTGTGTACTGATGAATTCCCAGGAACTACTTTCCAATCCAAGACCATTATTAGCTAACCAAAGCCAGAGTTCTTTAACAATCCCATCCTCCGTATCTTCAGCCTGACGATCATAAATGTCAGACAGCATTAGTAGTCATTATTTATCCTTCATTATTTTTTCCCTCAGTGGTATTTGTGTCACTTAGTTCCGCCAGTTTATTGTGCACTAGTTTCAAAGGTGATCATTTTTAATCATCATTTTTAGTCTGATGATTTGTAGTTTTGTGGTGGTTTGAACCTGGCTGAATGCCAGGTGCCCACGAAAGCTGCTCTATCCCTCCCCTCCTCAACCAGACAAGGGAGAGAAAATGTAACAAAAGGCTCGTGGGTCAAGATAAGGACAGGGAGATCACTCAGCAATTACCTTCACGGCCAAAACAGACTCGACTTGGGGAAATTAGTTTAACTTGTTACCATTCAAATCAGAAAAAACACTCATCCCACCCCTGCCTTCTTCACAGCTTCTCTACGTCCTCCTCCCACTGATCAGCGCAGGGGAATGGGGAATGGAGGTTACATTCAGTTCATCACAGGTTTCTGCTGCTTCTTCCTCCTCACACTCTGCCCGGCTCCAGCCCGGGGTCCCCCCCACGGGGCGCAGCCCTTCAGGCACAGACGGCTCCAGCCTGGGTCCCCCGCGGGGTCACCAGCCCGGCCAGCAAACCTGCCCCAGCCCGGGCTCCTCTCCCCACGGGGACACAGGCCCTGCCAGGACCCTGCCCCAGCACGGGCTGCCCACGGGGTCACAGCCCCCTTCGGGCACCCCCTGCTGCGGCGTGGGGTCCCCAGGGGCTGCAGGTGGGGACCTGCCCCACCGTTACCCTCCATGGGCTGAGGGGCACAGCCTGCCTCACCAGGGGCTTCCCCAGGGGCTGCCGGGGAACCTCTGCTCCGGGCCTGGAGCCCCCCCTGCCCCTCCGTCTGCACCGGCCTGGGGGCTGCAGGGACGCTCCGCTCACACAGCCTCACGCCTCTCGCCTGCTGCAGTTGTGCAGGTTTTTCCCTTTTCTCAAATATGTTATCCCGGAGGCTGGGATTATTACCACTGTCACTGATGGGTTCAACCTTGGCCAGCGGTGGGTCCATCTTGGAGCCGGCTGGCATTGGCTCCATCTGTCATGGGGGAAACTTCTGGCATCTTCTCACAGAAGCCACCCCTGTAGACCCCCTGCTACCAAAACCTTGCCACGCAAACTCAACAGAAGTTTCCTATGACTATCTATTACAGTTAAGAGAAGCAAGAGGTAAAAGCACTACTCATTCTATTGCTACTTGTTATCTTCTCAGCTCTACATTAGCATTATATCATCTCTTTCTTGCCTAAATACTCTGAAGAGGTATTGAACCAAGTGCTTTGATATTTACTAAATGTTCTTTTTACATTATTCATGGATAATTGTCAAAACATGAATAGAGAGCTTGTAATCCTTCCTGCACCTGTACAAAAACCCAGAAACTAGGAGACACACATCACAGTGGGAAGGTGAAAACTGTTTTCCAGGTAGAAGATTTGCATTTTGGATGCACCAAGCCAGATGTAAAACAAGTTTCTAGGATGATGTGGAACACTGCACCTGGAGCGCTGCTGGCTTGCTCCCCCCCACAGTGGCTTCGTCATTTGCCATAACAGACACAGCACTGGAGAGACATCTGAACCACCCCATGAGCCGCATGTGACTGAAAAGCTGTACGATAGCCAATTTTATAGTAACAGAAAGAGCAGATGCCATGGTGTGGGGAGGTGCATTTTCAGCTACAAGTAAAGCAACACTAATGCACCTTGAGGAAAATGCCCTTTGGCGTTTCCATGTCAGCAGAACTAGATTTCATCACCTGAAAAAGGTCTTAAAAAGTCATCGCAGTTCATTCACAAGACACACTGGAACACAGGCCATATAAATAATGACTCTGCTTCCAGCCATCTATACCTTTCAGAAATAACAAAAGTCATTAGTCTACAAAGGCCCATTCCACCCTGTTTCCTCCTCACTTACTTTCTGGTCTCTTTAGAACCAGAAGTTGCTCACTGTTTCTGTCTTAACCCACACTTAATCTGAGTGATTCTTCCTTACTCACATACTTTACACAAGGAACCACCACAGCAACGCTATGTCACAGGGAGATCCCTTCCTCTCAGACACTTTCAGTAACTGGAAAACTCACCTGTTTCTCTTCTCATTCATAATGACCTTGGCTCTGCTGTGAACAAGCACCTTCAAACACATAACAGGATAGTACTGCTGTCCCTGTTCTTTTGAGAAGGCATTTTTTCTGCATGAGGCAGCAAGGAAATTTAGTACAGGGTACAGAAAGAGGCTTGGACCTAGTTTGAAGCAGCAGTAAGACTGATCATGGTAAGCAGAAGTGGGGCAAAAGCAATAGCTTTATTTCTAATGGACAGTTCAATAATTAGGCAGAAGAGAACTAAAACCAGCAAGCATATCTTGAAGAGGGAGGTAACGTGTGTTTGATGCAGTGGGAGACTAAGTGTAGGAGGTGGCACAAGACACCTAGTAAGTCTAAAGTTGCTTTAGGCAGACTGACATGCAGCCCAAAGGAATCACAGAGGGGTGCTCAGTCTCACTAGAGACACTCATAAGCAGTGATGTACTGAAATCTTGTTTTCCTTATTATAGCCTGTATTATTTGCAGTATCTGACTGAAGAGCGATCCCATCAGCTATCATACCCACAGTATCACTGTCTGCTAATTACACATGCAGATCTCTTCCATGGTGTACATCAGCTGTCACCAGTAATTATCACATTATCTGTTATCCCCCAACAATTAAATATGAATGAGTCCATACAGATGAATCATTGACATGATTTCCTAGGATCTACGTTATCCAGCTGATGACATTTAAACATCTGATCTAAATGCCTAAATTTAAACATCTAAGTGTCTTTGCTAGGCTACAGCTCCCATTTGTGCCATAGTAGGTGAAGCAGCTTCACCATACCAGTGACACAGAAAATAGGTGATCCAGCTACCTCTGTGCTGCTTTCCATCTGGTGCTCGGCTGCCGAGCATGCCTATAGTTCACTCCGTGCACAAACTGACTCTATAGAAAACAAAGAGTTAAGGACATTATTTGGCTAGCATCAAAAGTGCTCAGGAGTATCCCTGTGTTTCTGGCAAGCCTGTGAAGATGATGGTAACTTCATATAAGGTTACTGCTTCTTTCTGTGTAATATAGGGCTTGTACTATTCTGAAAGCCTGTCATGAAGCATGAATTATTGACTGACTTCTTGACTGCTGGCTGAGAGCAAGGGCTACTTCTATTAAATCATATTGTAACTGTAAGAAAGAGGTAAGAAATAAAACCAGGATTAAATGTTCAAAAATCAGTCACCCTGTCATCTCTACAATTTAGGTTACAGATCTGAACCTACTCACAAGACAGAAACCACTTGTTTAACAATCAGATTTCTCACACTTCATACACCATACTGTTTAAGTGTGAAATTTCTATGGGAACTTCACAGTATTACCTAGAAATTCATTTGCATTGCCTTGTTGTAGCACTATATATTCCCATACAAGAAATGCATATAGTTGTCATTTGAGAAGACAGAGCAGGGCATCAAATATTCTTTTAAAATGACTATTTTTGACACAATGACATGTCTTCAATACTGAGAGTCACCCCACACACACACTCCCACAATTTAGCTTACACCATAGTATGTAGAGAACTCAGAGGCAGAAAAAAATCAACTCCATTGGGCTGAAAGTCAGGTCCTCTAGTTCTTTCTGTAGAACACTCAACGAAAAGACAGTTACCCATCCACTGACTATCTTAAAAAGAAACAACAGCTGCAGCCATACTGTACTTTGCCACAGGTCTGCATTTACACAGATGTATGAGACATTCTCTGAACACATGCAGGAGACTGAACTCTTCAGAGGATTTTTAGGGGAAGCAATACTTAAACCTAGATTCATCGCATCTAATTATAGCACTTCACAGAGAGCTCCAAGTTACAAGAACAACCACTGCACGTAGACCTATTACGTAAGGAGTGGAGAGACAGGCACCTTCAGGCTGTGATTCACATTAGATAAGTATCTGTCTGCTAAAATGGGAATGTTTCAAGATGGAACAAAACCAGAGTAGGAACCTGAAAAATTCTTAGTCAAACAGAGGAAATCCCCGCTGTATTAGAAACCTTCAGTAAAACTGGACAATGCCAGAGGTTTTCTAAGGATTTGGACTTGGGTACCTAAGGTTAGTCCAAGTCCTATTTTAGGCAAAGCTCTCATTTGGATCTGTTCTTTTGCCTATTTATTAAGGCAATTTAAAAAAGTAAGAAATAAAACAACATTAAAATTTACCAGTTTATTACCTGGATTTGCAGATAAACATCTAGTAAGTTTCCATGTACTTGAGCTCTCTATTAATTCCTAACATTGTGCTAAACCTTTAAAGTTTTGAGGACAAACTGAAACTTCTTATTCTGCCTGCTGTATTACATCTTTTTACTGCTAAATTAATATTTATTATTCCATAAAAATAGTTGCAAAATGCAACCACCCATTTTAAATTGCTCCTTAGGAGTGATGAATAATGACAGGTACAAAATGCAGTAATAACTTATGGTCAAAAGCCATTTAAGGTGGAATCACAGTATTTCAGAGTATAACTGTAAGAGATAGTAAAACTTTAACAACACATCAGATAAGATTTCAAATAATAAAATAATTGTTTTCTGGCTGTGTGCACCTTCCTAGAATTTTTCTACACCAACTTTCTTTAGACAAGCAATTATGAAAAAAACTTGGCAAAATATGCTCTTATTGAATTATAAAATAATAACTTCCTCTACACTGAACAATATATGCAACACTGACAAATGATGACTGGCTCAAAGATTCCAAAGCAGGAGTCCATGAATAGCTCCTATGCCTGAATTATTAATCCTTTTTTTTTCCAGTTCATAAATCATTCTAATTGCATACTTGTGGACAGCAGAATGCATACTCCGCATTAGTTCATTATTTTTTTCTCAAAATTTGATATGTAATTACCTAGTACTGATACCTAGATAGCCACTAATCAAAATATTCATTTTAATTAGCTGTTAGGATACAGTTGTATTCACTGCAAGAAAACAGCACCATTTTTATAAAATTATCTCTAGAAGAGAATGATAGCTCAATAAGCACAATTTATCTTCTCTAAAGTGTTCCTCTGAGAGGTTGTTAACAAATCTCTTTTTTCTGTCACTTGCTGATCAGTTGGATCAGTTATAGATTTAAAAGTCAAAATTAGAATTCCTCAAGAAAGTAAAGTATTAAAACTATGCAAAGATCAGGACTGAAAAGGTGAGACACAACATGGCTCTCCAAATGCTGCTGCCTAAAAAAGGTAGAAGTCAGGTTAGTCATCCAAGTTAGTCATCTGCACTGTTGAACATTTGGAGGAGGCTCCCCCAAGGAAAGCACAGATCAGCAGTTTAACTGGACAACACCTTAGGATAACTAAGATTAGCTTAAATGTCTAGTTGAGTCACTGGTTGCCACCAGCATCTTGGCCTTTTCCTGATTGATTTTTCTTTTTAACTGCACCAGCTCAATGATCCAGATCATTGTGAGGGCTTCCAAACACTAATACCAACATGAGCCAGAGGACAAGATGACCCAGCTCTGAGCAAGGAGGATGCCAGACCTTTTCTTTTGATGGTAGGGCAGATTTACAGCAGCACAAAGAAAATTACCTCTCACAGTGCAAAGGACGCCATTATTCTCTCAGTGTTGTTTTGGAGCAGAACTCCTTTTTTGCCTGTGCAAGTGCAGAATTCACTTAGAACTACAAAATTCTCCTGGGAGTGACTTCTAGTCATTAACTTTTCTGATGTTCATGTTAGCTTGTTAGCTAACATCATGAAACAGTATTTCATGACAAAATCATGCTCAGCCAACTCCCATTATTTTACTTGACTGTGGCCAGTGATCTATAAATACTTAAAGTCTCTATGATATTACTATTTCCCAAACAAAAAGAAGTTATCTCAGCTTTACAGTTCTAGAAATCACCAGTATCAGATATGGGAACATAGATCTTGGAGCTTTAAGCAGGCAAATCTATTAGAAGAGGACTGAAGAATGTAAGGGAGTTTAAGGCTGTGTCCCAGTGAATACACAGCCTTATACAGTTACAGTCTATCAGCTATGACAGGTACAATGAAATTCTGCAAGACTGTTTCTCTGTAATTTCAGAAATAAAAGGCAATGTATAATTTGGAATATTTAATGATATGTTAAAGAATTATGAAATCTGAAAGACTTGTGAATAGCAGCACTGTAACTAGCGGTCCAAACAACAACTGGCACAGGACTAATAGTAACATCACTAAGGCAAAAGGTGGCAACTGTAAGATTACTCACAAACTGCAGCTGAACAGGAACTGGCAACATCCCATGTGTGTACTAAATATCCTGAGGTGCAATCCCTGTCCCTGCTCAGACAGGGCTTCTACCAGCACACCAAATGTTGACACCTCACAGGCGGAGGAAAAAGGAGAGGTGATAGGAGAAGCAGGCAACAGGTCAAGCAGTGCTATGAAGGCTTGAAAAGAGAGCTGTGCACTGCCGTAACAAGCTTAACTGATAAATATTATGTACTTGACTAGTGAATATGATGTCTTCAAGGCTGCCAAAGACATTCTATAAAAGACATTAAGTGTTACTTTTGGACAGTAACATTAAAGATAAACATCCTCAACTGAAAACACTGTTGCTTGTATCTATATACTTATTTTACGGGAAAATTAACCAAAAAAGTTTAATTAAACAAAACATTAACCAAAAAAGTAATTAACAAAAAAAAAAACCAACCCAGTTAAAAAAGCACAATACCCAAGATACCAACTGGCAGGTGGCGTATGGCACAGAACATACAGAAATTATCTAAATGTAAAAGAGATACATAGTTCAGATGTAGGCTGCTAGACAACTAGGTCCCACCAAGCAGCTCTTCAGCTGAGGGGACAGAGCGTTAAGCTATCAACTTGCCCCAGATAAAGAAGCTTTTGTGACAAATCCCACGACAAACCCAATTACATTTCTGGCCAAAACTGAACAAGCCTAGTCCCAGTAAGATCAGGGCTTGCAAACAAAGCATGGACTAGCTGACTGCAGCTAGCAAAGGCACAGCACACCAGAGCATCAGCAGTGGAGCGTGGCCCTGGCACAGCCTGCAGCAGCCAGAGGGACAGCAGGACCAGCTGGAAAGACAGGCTCTGGAAGGCACAGCCAGGACCACAGTACTCTAAACTCTGCAAACAAGCTCATCTTCAACAACGGCCAATGCCAAAACTAGATTCCAAACTGCAGATGGTAGATACAGTTGACTCCCTCTGAACCCTTCAGTTCAGAATCTACTGTTAAGTCTTTAAAATCTAGGGTAACATAGCTCCCTCCAAAGTCCACATATGCCAAGCAGTAAAATGAGGGGAGAGATGATGAAGACCTTGCTGGATCTGCACAGTGAACACTTGCCTTTCTTTATACTTCCAGAAGCAGAAAAACAGAGAAAAAGTATGACAAAACCAGGAATGGAGTCAATATCCCAGAAAGGCTGCTGAGGCAGCTTTGCAGATTGGGTTTCAGATGCTTAGGAAGCATGATGGCATCAGTTACACCTACTTCACATTTTAAAACACTAAGAGCCTATGGAACAAGTAGCATTGTGGGAGCAATATTCTACATAATACACTGCACAGCAAGGCAATTTCTTAAAGGAATTTGTCTGTCTCCAAAGACGACCCAAAACAAGATACTCTAGTCTCAGTATCCTGACCCTTCAGCAAGGGAACAGCAAGCGATAAACACCAGGTAGTTTCCTCAGTCTAATAAGAAAGCTCAATAGAACATGTACAGGCGCCGCTAGTGGCATAAACCTCCAGTTTCTCAATTACGGCAGTTAATTCTCTACCTGTTCTGATCATCACTTGATTCAAAAGCTTCCCAGGCAAGAAAGCCAAGGAAAGCAACTCCCTCTCTCCCCAGGAGTGTAGCCTCCCCTCCACAGGTCTCTGTTCCTTTCATACGGAAACACAACCACCAGTCCCATCCTCTTTGACCAAAAAAGTCATGAGTCAGCCCTGCCCCCATAAACCCCATGCCACCTTCCATCATTACATCCTGGGTTTATCTATTAAGCTCAGATAAAGGATTTATCACCTTCCTGCATCAACAATTAAAGTATATTCACCCTACTCCAAAGGGCAACCAAGAGTGCCCAGGGAGCAGAGAGACATCACACTCACATCTCCTGTCTTAGCAAGCAACCATACATCAGGGATGATCATCCTGCAGAGAAGATGCTACTTTTTGTCCCCAAATTTAAATTCCTAAATTTCACTCTGAAGCTCTCCTTAGTTAACAGTTTCCTTAAATTCACAGACTCTGCTATTTTTCATGCCACCGTACCAGTGGAAGAATGTAGGGTAGCAAAGAATCTGGTTCCACATAACCCATCTGCTGGGGAGAAAGGTCATTACACCAAGTCCTTATACCACTAAAAAGGCATACTTCTTTGCTTAATTTGGTAATTCTGAAAATGCATTCAATTGATAATATATGAAAAAGCATTGACTAATTTTCACAACAATTGATTAATTACAAAAATGTCTACAGTGATTGAGTATACAATCTCTGCAGCATCTGCTGTACTTAAATACCAATGGAGTACGTGTCCCTCACCACTGACTGAGTGGTGCTGAGCTGGAAGTTTAGTTGAATGGTGTTACCTAGTTTTAGCATTTACATCCACAGCAGATAAGATACCTATGAATGATTTTTCCAGTCTTGCACATGCTATTAAATAAAAGTGAATGCAGTCTGGGAAAGTCTGTATCATTTTCATAACCCTTACCTAGCCCTGAGGCATGTAACAAAAACAGGTTTAAAAAATACTTTGTTTTTAAAAACATTCATTTTTCAATTGATCATGACTTCATATTTAGTAAAGTCATAACTTAAAATTATACTAGGCTTGTTTTAGACAGCAATTAGTTCCAAATAAAACCTAACAGCCTTATTGAACACAGAGTAATGACATTATCACTTCAGATCACAAATTGAATTGTGAAGATCAGCACAGCTATCTAATAATTTATTTGAGCAGACACCACATGTCAGAGATAATGTTATTCTACCATTAACTTTTTTATTGTATGAGCAAAATAGATGAGAGCAGCTTATTAAAGAGAAGAACAAAAATTAGATGCTGTATTTATGTTAGCACTGTGGTTCAGCTTCTCTTAGCAAACAAAAAACGTAAACACATTCGTACAGGGTTTTTTATGTGTTTATTATGTACATTTGTACATAATATTTCCTCTGATGCATCTGATATTTACCTTGGGTTAGGCGGGTGCCTTTTGATCATTTGACACAAGAAACTGTGATGAGGACAAATGTATTATTACAAGCAATGTCTTAAAGCACTACCCATTTATTATTTTTTCAAAATTTCTACTCTTGAACAGCGTTACCAGACAGCACGCAGTTTAATACTTACATTTTCAGCCAAAAAAACCCTCAGTCATTGCTATTTGACCTAATTTATTTCAGATTTCAAATGGAAAATTCCAAAAATCAGAGTAAGAAAAAAAAATATTGGAGAAGATAAGCCTATTGCCAAAATAAAATATTAACTTTACTTTTTTTCACAGCAAAACACTATATAATTAAAAATTCAAAACAACTATCAAAAAACTTTAATTAAATTCTCTGAATTATCTGAATTTATTTAAAAGTGATTCTTCAGTGGCCTGAAAGTCTGGATCATCAATGCGCCAAGACAAACAACTAGAATTTACATGTTAATAAACTAACATAAAAAGAACAGATAAAAAGAAAACAGATTTTAAGCACTCTGAAAAGACACAGTGCTTAACACTTAATCCTTCTTAATTTTTCCTTTAAAATGCCAATTAATTTAATGACAAAGTATTTCTAATAAACCACTGCAGGTTTATGCATACTGAATTTCTTGTAAGCATGCTTATCTACTTAAAATTTTAGTACATTACTGCATTTTCAATATAATTTCAAAGCACTCCAGAAATGAAGTTAAAAATTCTCACATGAAAAGCATCAAAGCACCTTAAGTACAAGTACCAGCAGTCATACACACAGAGAAAAGCGGTGAGGAAGTATTTTAACAGGTCATACAAAAAAATGACATCTTTTTTGTCACAACACATTTTAAACCTCAGTAACAGCACAACATAAAGAAAGCCAAGCAAGCAAAGTTCATTGGTAAAGCAGAAGTATTTCTTACCGTTAACACCACTAGTCATATGTCATTTTGCATTACCTGAAATCTTCGGCCAAAAAAACAGAAAAGGAAAGCCAGTGAGAAGAGAAGGGCAGCAACAAAGCTGTGGATTATGTTGAAAGAATGTGCCAGTGTCACAACACCCAGACCTCCCAAACCAGGTCAGGGAACAGTCCCGAAACAGCAAGGCAAGGTGACTGGAAACACCACGCAAAGCAGGACAAAAAATGAAACACAGCATGCTCAGGCTTAAAGATCAAAAGTTTCATTTTCCTTCTGAGCTCTCTGTAAAGCAAGCCAAAGGCAGCTCCCATCCATGAGGTACACTGTGCGAGCAGGAGTGTCTCCTTTACACAGTGTTGCTCTGAATCAGTGGACTAAATTCAGGACAAGCCACACAGGATGACAGCATGGACTAATCAACATAAAACAAAGCCATCGCTGGCACCAGCAGCTCATCATTTACAAACATGTGACTAACATGAACATAGTAACATCTTTGTTCTCATTCTGAAGCAGTTATCAAAGAAGGTTCAAGGCAGAAAACTGACATAAAACCACGTGCACCTAGCAAACTCTTCATGGGGTTTAGCTGAACAGAGGCTTCAAAGCCTGGAGTTTCTCATTTACAGACTTTGTATCACTAACAAAAAGGAATGAAGTTCAAACTGCTTCACTGCTCTGAATCCCTGCAACAATACTGAACTTGCTTTGAAAGGCATAAAATGGAAATACACATTCGTTTGACTTTTATAATAAAACCAATTTAGGAAATAGGAAAAGTGTGACTGTGCACTTACACTTTATGATGTTAACCATTTCAGGAAGAGATTTTAAACACTGGCTTCTATTTGGGAAATAAGTTTAAAATTTGAAATGAAAAAATCAGCAGAAGCTGATTTGTGACATCACACTATCAAAATATTACATCACTCCTGCTTCACTAATCTCTAAGGCCCATTTAGAAAGCGTAACCCATCTGCAGCTCAGCTCTATTTCAGAAGGAAAAATACTTCAGAAGAACAGCGAAAGCTGTTCTTCATGTGTCTATAAGCTGGACAGAGAAGCCCGATCAAGCGCACTCTCCTTTGCCAGCCCCAAGGAACAGAACATCAGAGATTGACACACCCCTTGTCTCCAGAATGAGCTCTGCAGTTGACTTGCTACAGTCATTCTTGTGCAGGATGAAAAGTAAACCCAGGTTTGCCACCTACTGCTGAACATGATTAAAAGCGTTAGAGTTTATCAGAAGGTAGTATCAGGCTACACAAAGTGGAATATATTCTGGAATGCCTACCAAGTAAGTACACTTCCCTAAATGAGGACCAATAATAATAATCATAATAGAAAATAGAGTGGGAAGTGTAATCTATGCAGAGATCTTTTTCCCTCCTTTACACTCTCAGCACTTTTTAAAATTATTTCTGCCAACACATTGTTTTGTGTCAAATATAAACTGAAAACATTTGAAGATAAGGTCCTTGGTGTTTATGCCTCTCAGTTATATAATTAGCCTCAGATTCATTATTCTGAATATACAAAGATCTCAATTTTTAAACCTAAAGAGGAAAGTTCTCACCTGATGCTTGGAGCCGTGCTTTACCTATGAAACATTTTGCATCCTGTTCGTGCCCTAGGAACTGAATTTTATTCTTCTTAATAGACTTAACATAGTTTTGATAGGGAAAAAAAGAAGATAGACCATATTAAGTTTTTAATGCTGAAATAGACCTGGCATGCAATATCAGTATGCAAGATTCTATACTCTATTTGTATATATTTTCATCACACCATTCCAGAAACACTTTTTCAAAGGGCCACAGTATTAATATTTGGTTTTCACTTAATACATGCATATTGAATGGTTCCTGAATGTTCAAAGTAAACTAAACACATTTATTTTTCTTTACTTAGAATTGTGAATTTCATTGTGCTGCGGCAGGCATAAAAAAAAAAAATGGGCTAAGTGGGAATTTAGGAACAAATGTAGCAATACTTTTGCAAGTGAAAATGTACTGCATTCCACTACAGAGTTAAGAGCACAGCCAAATCCATCTAAAAGTTCCTTCCAGACAGGCACAATTTTGGAATGATCTTGCAAATATATATAGATGCAGCCACACATGAACAAAAGCATATTTTCAGCTTTCTGAGCATATCTTCCCTGCTGCGTGCCCCACTTAGCATAGCACAACTGTCACTCCAATGGCCTTTCTGCATACTTTCAGCCTAACAAGAAGTCTGAATAAACTAAAGAGATGAAGTGATATGTTGGAATATTTAAGCACATCTATCACCTACTATCACCAACTTGTTTCCTTAAGCACTCCTTTTTTGAAGGAAGGCTGTTTCCAGTTCAGTTTCTTGTTCTAAATGACACTGGCTCAGTCCCTCTCTCCCTTTTGGTAACAGCGGGGACTGAAGAGTATCAGCCAGCTAACTTTTATGGCAAACCTGGGGTGACCTGAACACTGTTATCACACATTTCCACTTTGTGTAGTTTGAGATAGACGATATAAAAATATAAGGGTAAAAAAAAAGAAAAGGTTTTGAATTCCACTGACCTAGCCTTTGATGTTTATGTTTTCTTAATACCTGGGTCTGACTCAGGCACTTAACAGTCACTTCATGTTCAAACAGAACTAGGTTAAATGAATCATTATGTTAATATGTCTGCCTCTCCTCCTCAGTGATTTGACTCTGACACAAATATCTACTTTTCAGATGCCTAAATCAGGTTAGATGAATGTCAGCAAAATATCTAAGAAAGCATTCTGAGGGATCGTGAAAACATCCCAGACTTCCCTACACTTCCCAAGGCCTAAGCATGGAACTGCAGAGGAACGGGGCTGCCATGAGCAAGGGAAATCTAGCAGCCGTGGCTCTGTACTGTGGATCCTATCCAGACTTTACCAGCTCCTACCACAAAGAAAATCCATCACATTTGAGATTCAGCTGATGCAAATCTTTTGTCTGTTAAGAGGAAGATGAAATCAGCTAAGTGAACTAATTATGGAAAGGAATTGCTATGTAATTATTGAAGTAACCTTTTTCACTTCCCCAGTTAGACACAGTAAAAATACTTCATAACATTTCCAAGGAATTAACACAATTTGTTTCCAGACTGTTTACAGAATATTGTTCACAAGAGATTATATTTAATTAGAGAGACTACGTCTAGAAGGAAAGGGAATACAGATAAAAGGAAAGCAGGCAAGCTCTTCTATACATTCTGAAGGTACTTGACAGTGCAGCTCTCTAGCAATCAAGTATATGAAAATATTTAATAGGCATGGAAAGCTGGAGGTCAATGAATGCTGGAGAAGGCATTTTTATTCAGTCAAGTGAAATCATAACAGTGCAACATAAGAGTAACTTGATTGGGATTCATGTAGCTTATTTAGTAATTTTTACAGCACAAATGCTTTTCCTTGTTCATTAGATTACTGAATTAGGTACTTCAACTCTAAAGGAGTCTAATGCTTCTCCAAGAACTCGGGTGAAATTTATGAATTCATCCAATTCCATTTTGAAAACTTGTCAAGAGCTGCTACAACTAATTGTTACCTGTAACATCAGGCCAAGAACAACAAAAAAAAAAAGAACATGAGTTAGGTTTTGTCTAGCTACTGTGAAATAACCTACTTTTATTCTGGTATTTGCTGTGCCATACTAATTGTACTATGCTGAGGATGTTGCACACTGTCACTGTTTAACTACTGGAAAATTGCCAACAGAAAGAAAAATGGGAAATTGTTTTAATGAAGTGGCTTTCTGAACAATCTTGGAGGAAAATTCTCTTGCCATATGACTCCTGAGCAGCACCTCTATCTAACACTTCATCTGTATACTTCTGTAGTCTCTTATATCTAAGGATCTCAGAGCTTTTTGCCAATATTTACTGCAATTCATGTCAATCTTGTAAGGAAAGAAAACAACCATATCACTCTATGATAAACAAACAGTGGAAATGTTGTAAACTAAGACAATATTATAACTGATTTAAAAATACTCCAGTAAAAAAAATAAAATTATCTAAGTTGTTTGGTGTTAGGTGTTTTTTTCAATATAGTATGTATTACATTAAATCTTTTATATATAGTTTTATGCTTCTAGGAAATCAAAAGCTTTCCAAACTTGGTTTTCTGTTTGGACTAACACAACCACTATTCTACATTTAGGTTTTTTTATCCTTAAGTCTCATCAACTAGGCAACATGCTACTACTTTCATTTTCTCTGCCAATATACTCCCATAATGTATTACAGGAAGCCATGTATGCCAGCACCAGACAGGAAGATTTTTGGTGATACAAAATGTAGTTAACTCTTAAGGACAATAAACCACAAATCATACTTTTTGTTTCCTGCAATAGCAAAACAAAGCAATGACAGTACCACTAGGACATGCACTTGAAGAATATTCTGTGACCAAAAAGACCATAGTAATAGTTTAGTCTGATCTGTTGTAGAATACATACCACAAACCATCATCAGTAATTCTTGCATCAGGTCTAGTAACTTGTGATAACACTAAAACACAGCTTTTAGGAAATAGTCCATCTTGCTTAAGGTTAATAACCCTCATCTTCAAAACATGTTTTTTACTGGAGTTTTACTACAATTTTTAGCAGTACATTTTTGCAAATTCCAGCTTTATGGTCCTGCTGTATCTTTGTAAAATTAAAGGGCTCTCTTAACAGTAGTTACCTCATCCCAGTGCAGCCATCAGTCTTCCCAAACTGTTTCTTTTGCCTTTTAATATATATGAAAGAATTAAGACAAAACACCCACATAATTTTCTATTAAAAATTATCATTTAGGATTTCATATCATAGATAATGAAGCCAGAGACTTCTCATGTGGATATATCTTACAGATGTAGCACATCAGCCAGTACATACCGTTCATATTATCACAGAAAAAAATCTATCACCTCTACAGTAAGTGCTCCTGCCTACAAGACACTCCAAACCAAACTTCCCAACCTTCTTGCTTATTTAAGGGCTTGGAAAACCACAGCACAATTACACCTCCTTCCAGTAGCTGTTATATTCCTTCATTTCTGAATTAACTTCCTAAATCTTTATGTTTAATTTCTGAAATTATTCAGACGCTGGATACAGACACAAGATGTAGCATTTCAGAATTCCCCATTATGCTTTAAAGCAAAGCCCAAGAGGCTACCAAAAAAACAGGAGCAAAATTTGCCCATGATGTAGAAAGTAAAGAATTAACTAACCCACAAACAGTAAATAGACAAGTTGTAACTTCAACAAGTGCCTATGTGGCAAAATGAAGTAGAGGTAAAATGATCAGTCAAAATAAAATAGACACCTGCCAGCTGATCAAAGGACATATATATGCAAGGAGATTTAAGATTTTCATCTTAGTAAATACTCACTCAGAATATACAGGAAAATAATATTTAAAAAAAACAGAAAAAAATAAAAAACAGAAGACATGTTAGACAAAAACTGGAACTTCTATTGGCCTTTTTTGTCTCCCAAAATAATATTTTATTTTAGAATAAGCTTCCTGAGGGTTGCAGGACTTTACAATAATTATGGCTGTTACTTATGTTGGCAATTTTTTCTAACATACTAAAATGAAACACTACATAGAAACAAATACCAATACTCCTCATGTTCTGCTTCTTAGTAATGTTTGCCGTTACTATTGCTAACATCAACCCAAACTCTTGACTGAAAAAAACCCACAACTGCTAAAATGCAAAACACATCTCTGATTTGGGTAAACTAAACAGGATTATTCAGCAGCAGGAACCAATCCCAGTAACAAGAAAACAGAAAAAAATACTCAGGTGTGCATTGTGGGTTTTTTTTATTCATCCATCTGGGTGGTATTGATATCAAAATTATCACATTTGTTTTAGAGGCTAATTCCTATATAACTATACTAGACGGAGAACAACAGAAATAAACAGAGAGTATTTCCAGTCCAGAATGTCTCGCTGCTTCTACTGATCTGCAAATCTCATGTGAGTAACAGTCTGCTATCAGCTCATTAAACAACCACGTGGAAATCTCACCATCTGCATTAAGTGGAGCTATATGATTCTCATCAAAGGGGCAGGATATGCATAGAATAGTCATTCAAGAAACATCCAGCTTCAGTCTAAATATCTTCACTTAAGCTGTTTTCCCCCTATTCTTTGTTCTAAACATTGGACAAACTTCACCTCTACTGCATAACTAATTATTGTAAGATAGCTTTAAATATTGTTAAAACTTCCAAAGGAATGGTCTGCATATTTTAATTAAACTTGAAAAGGAATACTGATGGAATACCTTTTGAAATTACTGATCAAAGGAGCTCAAACAGTAGTATAAGTCTATGAATTATACTTACCTAATGAGAGGATATACATCGCAGGCATCTATCTGCTTAACCAGATCATCAAAAATTTCTTGTTAAAGTAAAATAATTGACTAATAAGCATGTAATGGGCTAAACTCCATCAGTATTATTGGTAGCCTGATGATTTCAAAAAGGAACCATCAATCCCTGAGAATATTCTGCTTGCAGAAATTCTTAGGTGTCTCAGCCAACTTACATCTTTTTCTCCCATTTGTAAACTACACTGTGAATTATTTATCCAAGTTCTGGTCAAAAGAGAAAAGAACCAAGGTGCAAGGAGAGTATCTCTTTGCTCACAGCCTCTTCCATGAGTTTGTATACACAAAATCAAAGTAGGAAAATCTAGAATCACAGCGTAATAGAATTGTTCTGATTGGAAAAGACCCTTAAGACCATCGATTCTAACCATAAACCTAACACTACCAAGTCCACCATAAAACCATGTCCCTAAGTGCCACATCTACGTATGTTTTAAATACCTCCAGGGATAAAGGGTGATTCCATCACTTCCTTAGGCAGCCTGTTCCAATGCTTGACAACCCTTTTGGTGAAGAAAGTTTTCCTAATATCCAATTTGAACCACCCCTCACACAGCTTGAGACCATTTCCTCTCATCCTATCACCTATTACTTGGGAAAAGAGGCCAACACTCACCTCACTACAACCTCCTTTCTAGTAACTGTAGAGGAGGTCTTCCTCCTTTCCAATTACCAAAACTCAGCTTGAAGCCTTGCAGATTACTCTGCTTTCATGACTAAATCTTTTGTAAAAATCAGATTTGGCTTCAAGTTTACACTGAGTAAGTCATTTTACACACACGCACAGAGAAAATACGTATTTTTAAATCAAATTCATTTATTATTTTTGACAAAAAATACCACATCGTCCTTCTGATCTTCTTGGGCTTAACCTTCAACTCCTAGTACATACACTTAATCCAAAAAAAAAATGTCAAACACTGTGACATTTTGATTAACATCACATGACCATATATTCCCACACATGCACACACTCTTCCTGTTTAACAGTGCCCATTCAATGATTTCACTTTTGTAATGACTTTAGGATTACTACTATTTAAGTAATAATTACATTTTAACACACAACACATTGTATTTCTTCTCTGACAAGGAAATCCTAAGGCTCTTTCATTTAATAGATTTATGCAGTATTAAATGCCATTAATGGAGCTCTCTTAAGCAGAAGAAAAAGAATCACATTTCCACTGGATTAACAAACTTTAAATTGCACTAAATCAACCAAAGCAATAGTCATGTTCATCTACCTATATCTTACTCTTTTCTAATGTTTTCTGTGATGAAATTCATAATTCACCATTCATTTCCAAATGAAACATGAATTACGCTTTTGTGGGCACATTAAATCATCATAATATTTACTTCATAAATGTTGCTTTATTAATAAGCACTTAGCTGTATCCTTGTATGGAGTCAAAATTAAATTATTTTTGCAGCTGTCAATGTGCCACACAATTCTACGGTACCAGATAAATTCATAATCACTTTACTGATTGTCAGCAAAACTACAATGGACAGTATTATCCCTGCTAGCTAACAAATGTCATGGAGTTCTCAGAGTCATGCTGTGCCATGACTGCTGCATGCAACACGCTGGCAAATCGTATTTCTAGAAGGGTTAACTACCACTCCCATGTCTGCCATTCTATAAAGTATCCTACTAAAGACTGAAGCCTACATATAAAATTAGATAATTGGCTATTGAAGTGTCAGGAGATTTTAAGTGGTTCCATCATTACTGGGCTTGATCCAAGTCTGAAAGAAATCACTAAAGACTCCCCCTGATGATGCAGGCTGTAAATAAAGCTCTTAAAATAAATCCTATTCAAGTATAGGCCTGAAGTTGTGTTCTATATTTTACATATTTATAACTACTAAGAACAGTGAACTGCTATCACTTATCACTTTTATTTTTAGCATATATCCCTCTGAAATACTTGATTAGGTAATCTAATGTTCCATTTTACTATGTCATTTAGCTCTGCAGAGACACCAATAAATGATACACAAATTAAATGCATAGCAAGGCTGAAGTACTCCATGATAGTTCTTCTCAATTCAAAATACACAGTAAACATCAACCAGTTCACAAAATAATCAAGTATTGACACTCCAACAATAAACCAGGGCATCTAATACAACTAACTGGTGATGACACTGGCAGGAGCCAATACAGCAAAATCATCCATCACTGCTGCCTGTGTTGTTTCTTATCCTCTGTCTTTCCCATCCTTTTTTATTCTTTCTTCAGTATCTCTTGTGAGCAAATGGCTTATTTCAGGGGTCATCATGGACTCTCCATGAGCACACCTCATGTTTAACCTGTTTTAAATGCTAGTGCTTTCACTTATAATAAATGTTGCATTCTGGAACAATTTCCCCAGGACCAAACAGCATTTTTTTCTTTAGTACCAGTTACATTAGGCCTTCCTAAGCAGTCTTTGTCCAAACATATGCTTCAAGGTCATTGCTTTAGAAAATCTTTTTACCCTAAGAAAGTGGAAAACTTAATGTGACCTACTTTACAATACTTGTATGCTGACACTGCTTTCAAATGAACATCTAATTCGTAAGATTAATGACACAGCGGAACAGTTTAATGGGATATGGGAATTATTTACCCTGAACTGAATGGAGGAAAAAAACCACCCGACACCACACTCCACAGATACACGAGAGAGAGGTGAGTATTACTGGATAAAAGAGGTGAGGCATGCATGAACTAATGACAAAGCCTGGAACCCTGTTATTCCAAAATGTTCTATTTGTAGCTTTCCCATAATTTGTTTTAGGCTTAATTCTGCAGACTAACAGGATTTGCCTCCTCCTTAACATTAGCGTATGCCACCAAGATCCCTATGTGGCCATGTCCAGGTCACTACAGTTCTCATCCTGAACTGAAAATTAAGACAAAACAAAAGCATTACTTTATGACAAAACCACCACCAATCTACTTTGGCTGAAAGACATCCTTTCATAACAAACCAATGCTTTGATTTTATGGTAAAACTTCTAAAACTACTATACGATTTATGCAAAATTATAATTGCAGCGTATTTCACTATCTAGGTGCAGTGTTGACAGTTACATTAATGTGGCAGCATGGGAGAAACTGTTGGTTAATTGCTCAAGAATTTGCCCATAAGCCCAGGCACACTTTTTAGCTATTGTTGAGCCCCATTCTCCTCGACTGCCTTCTTAGCAATTAACCTAATTACATGAGTTTAAAGTTAGCTCATGCATGTTTACAAGTGCTAATAATAATGTTTCTGATAGTGGAAGAGGAACTTGCCATTATGCAGCTATACTGCCCTGAGTTTCAGTGTGATTTAGTTTGCTTTGAAATTCTTTTCCCAAAACTAGGATGACAACTTCCTGTATCAACAGAATCGCCACCTGTAGCTCTCTAGGAGCTATATTTCCAGGATAAGAAGCCCTAAGCAATGAATTACTAACTTTGAAATAAATTACTGAATTAGAGAACTAGGTGGGGGAAAGAAAAAAAAAAAAAGGAACAAGAAACAGAAGTCAACTTAAATCACCAAGTGCAACCCTATTTTATCTACAAATCTACGCATAAATCTTATGACCATCATGTGGGCAATAAGCTACACTCCATTTGAGTTGGAGAACATTGAGGATGCTTGATGTAGCCTAGGACTGCACTGAGAAAAGAGATGTGGTCCATTCAGGTCATAAGGTGGCCATTCTTTTTGCTCCTAGCATTTTAGTTCATTACAAATGCCAAGTGTATGCATGGCAATCAATCTCACTGAATCTAAACATCAAAAGTAACATAGATCAGTATAGTTATATCAACCCATATATATTATGCTCCCTTGTTTGCCCTCAAACAGTCTCTTAAATATCACACCTTTTTCTTATAAGGGAGTGCTCTTCAAGTGTTGTTACCTTGTTATATACACTGCATTTCCCCAGGTATTTTAACTCCACCACTCATCTTGATTTGTTGACATGACTATTTGTATGACCTGGATTTTGAGTCTGCTGCATGCTTTGACACCACACTTCATTATGTGTCATGGCTCTGTAAATCAGCTTGGCAGTGACACTGAGTAATTAAAAATGTGGGTAGATCAGAAGCACAGGTACAAGTCAAAAACTTTCTTCCTGAAAAACCCTTCTTCCTCTTGAATCAGAAACTGAGTTCCGCCACTCACAGGAGGATCTGCCTTAGGAAAGATGAACTGCTGGTATAGACTCAATGCACAGTGAGTCACTACAACTTTCCTAAGCTTCAGGACAAAGTCCCAAAGAGAAACATGATTAACAGGCTGTTGGCACAGATGAATCTACACTCATCCAGGGCTCAGGCAGTTTGTCTGCAATCACAGAAAGTAATGCTCTGCCTTAACCTTTAACTTGGAACAATCACAGGTGTCCCAATACATTCTACACAGGTTTATAAGCCAATGAACCCAAATGAATGCCTTCTGTGGAATAACATAGCATCTAATTACCAATAAGATTCCCAGCATAAAAGACAAGAAACACTAACATATTGTTCAGAGGGATGGGAAAGGAGTATTTATAACATAAGATTTTCCACACCTTCAAATACATATGTCACTTTTCCTAAATCTCTGGCTAATCAATACAAACCTCAGCAATTTTTTAACCATGGTACGTCCTTCAAGTTACTCTAGATTACTATGGCTATGTCTACGCTAGGAAATTTAAGAAGCCCTGAACCATATTACCTGACACAGAGGTCAGCTGCTCCTGAATAGCCCATATCCACACTACTGTAAACCTATATACAGCAGAGCTGAGCAAGCACAAACTCTCTCCTGTGACATGGTTTGGGACCATATTAACTCCTACGCTCATGATTGTTTCTGCATGTAGCAGGAAGAAACCATTCTAACAAGTTAGCAGAATACGTGTCACAGCACAATCAAACAAAAAGCTGCAACAAGGCTTTTACCATTGGTCAGATTCTACTGTCCAAGCTGTATCTCCTTCCTCTAGAGGTCAGATCACACCACTCCTCTTCTATCCTACCCCCTCTCCCACCATCCTCAGGGCTATTTAACTACTTAGCAGGAATGAGCTACAGCTGCACATCATTCATGTCAACCAACCCACTGCCTCTGCGGCAAGGCCACAGCTGCATGTTATCAATGCTGATCAACCCACTTCATTCCTCTCAGATAGGCTACTGAGTTCTCATGCACAAGAATATTCCCCATCTCTCACTCTTCAGCATAGTACAGATACAACACAAGCATCCCTAAGATCAGCTCCAGCAAGAGATATGAAGATTGAATATTACTCCTATGTATTTACATACTGGGCAGAACTAGTATTTCAAAAATCATGCAATTAATAGCTTCTGATTCTAACTAAGCACTGATAGCATCTAGATTTTAAATATCTAAAAATCTAGATGCTATTTGTGAAAACTACCTTTTCTTTTTTTTCCATTTAAAACCACACCTTTTTCTTTGGTTACTCAGACTTTTGTCTAATCTCACTGGTAATATGCAAATGCTCATCTTGCTGTGTTCATCAGAGGAACTGCACACACAATTTCAGATTCACAGCAAGTGTAACCACACAGAATTCAAAATGCTCCTCTTGACCTATAAAGCCCATTGTAATTTTAAACAATATCTCTCCAGTGTGATCTCAGCATACAGATGCTAACTGAGTTTGTATGATACCCACCTTGCCTCAGGACAGTCAATACACTTGAAAAGGGAGATGCTCTTGCTGACAGTGCTGAGATTGCCTTAAAGCTATGCAGCATCTGGAAAGAGTAAGCACGCAATCAATTTTCATACGACAAGCATAGAATGGCAATATGAATTCTTAGCTCATACGAAAAAGAAGCTAACATTTGAATTACTAACTGCAATGGCTTTACAAATAAAGAATGTCATTATCAACTAAGAATTATACTGCTGGGCTTCCACACAAAAGTCAGTGTGCTCAGTGTATACTCCATTCTCATACGTATTGTTCTCAAGGTACAACAGAAGTAATTCTCTTGTTCCAGACTACCTTTTCTGCTGACAT